>NC_030684.2:58529642-58832142 GCF_000004195.4 Xenopus tropicalis
CCAACCCCTTGGATGTTGCTCCCAGCGGCCTCAAATCTGGTGCTTATTTTTTAATTCCTGGATTGGAGGCAAGTTTTGTTTGAATAAATACCAGTTGTACTGCCAAACAGAGCCTCATTTAGGCTGCCAGTCCACACAGGGGCTACCAAATAGCCAATTGTAGCCATTATTTAGCACCCTTATGAATTTTCATTCTTATGTTGCTCCCCAACTCTTTTTACACTTGAGTGTGGCTCACGGGTAAGAAAGGTTGGGGACCCCTGATCTAGAGGGTCTGTTAAGGGGTTAATGGGGGAATGTAAGTAAAGCCATTTACTGAAAAATATTCACAATGAGAAACTTTATGCCTCTGTGTGAACAAATTTTTTGTGTGTGAATTTAATTAGGGATGCACTGAATCCACTATTTTTGGATTTGGCTGAACCCAAAATGCTTTGTGAAAGATTCAGCCGAATACCAAACCAAATCTGAATCCTAATTTGCATATGCAACAAAGGGTTAAAGACAACTGTGCACCTAGCATGTGTTGAAAAAATTTCAACATCTGTGTTTTTGTGATGAAAAGAAATTTAGTTTTAAGAATTCAGATTCAGTTCAGCCAGGCACATAGATTCTGGCAAATCCGAATCCTGCTAAAAAAGGCCAAATCATGGCTGAATCCTGAAATCAGTGCATCCCCAAATTTAATATAGTAATTACGAACATGGAAACTGTTTAGCGACCACTTGCACTAGTGGAAGAAAACGTTGAATGTTTTAGTGTCCACCAACATAGCATATGTAATGAAACCTCTTACTGAAAATCACATTATTTATGCTCCAAAAAAAAAAATATGGCACTATCAAGCATGCCTTAAAAGTATGCTATGCACAGATAAGAATTGCAGTGCTATAACTGAGTATTACATTGTGAAAGGCCAATTTCTATTCATATTTGTGCAATTTTTTTCCCCCTTTTACAACCTTTACTACATTTCCCTCAAAGCTGTTTTTTTTTTTGGCCTGGGAGTGTATATTCATTCATACTTAGGACAGTAAGGATGTGAAATTCACTGCCAAAAGGATGTGGTGTTGGCTTGTTTTGTAACAGAAGAGAAATAGAAAGGCATTCACATTCATATTTACTTACTTTAAATAATGCAGGGAAAGTAAAACATTAGTGCACCAGACATTTTTCATAACATTTCCTGAAGGTTGTTGCTTCTAGTTTTTTTTGTTTTACTTTAAGGAAAACTATACTCCCAGAATAAATACTTAACCAACAGATAGTTTATATTATGTTAAGTGATCTATTAAAGTATCTCACCAAACTGGAATATATATCAGTAAATATTGCCTTTCCCTTAATCCACCAATCACATCACATGACCAGAAATAAGGAAGCTGTAACTGTAACAGGAAGAAGTGTGGAAGCAAAAGGCAGAACTCTGTCCATTCATTGGCTGATGTGCCCTAGCATGTATGTGTGCCTTGGCTTGTTTGTGTGCACTGGGAATCCTATGATCCCAGGAGGAGGCCCTTAATTCTTAAAATGGCAATTTTCTATTTAGTAATACCCAATTTATGTTGAAGTGTGAGTGCAGTTGCATTAATATTGACATATCAGTTGCAATTGTATCCACAATGAGGTTGGAATTCTGGTGAGAAAACGCTACATTTAAAATTGAAATTGCTACATTTCAGTGATATGTTTTTTATAAAGGCCTTCAGTGTTTAGGGGGATACATTCCCAATAATGCAGTGCAGTTGTGTACAAGTATAGCATGTACAAAAAAAGCGTAGCAGTTCAGTTATGTCAGCAACTATTTTGTAACGGAAACAAAGTTCAACAGTGTAGAAGCATGTGATTTAGGTAAATCAGCCAAAAACCATTTTGTGATGACACTTTAATGTTACAAGTTCTGGCTTACAGATAAAATAAAGCACATTAACTGCAAAAGCAATGCAGAGTCGGTTCATTATGTTTAGAAACTGGTGTTAGTAATCGCCCTTACACTGACGCCTCTTAATAGGCCCCCCCAGTTCCTCAAAGTTACCTGGTTGATCCTGAGCTTGTGGATGTGTATTGTTTCATAAAGGATATATGTAGTGTCCAGTAAAAAAGTGGCATTAAACATGATTGTATAGTGAGTTCCCCTTGAACTTGTGCTTCTATCCTTTTATTTCTCTTGCTTTCTGTTTACTTTTTTATAATTTTTTTTCTTTTTCTCATCTCCTCTCCACTTTGACTGATCTCTTTCTAGAGAGACCATCTTCATTCTGTCTAATCCTCACCTTGCCAGTTCTAGACAGGCACAATCACCGCAAACTGCTGGTGCCCCTTTCTTTTTGTTATAGCTTCATAATGGGCCATACCATTGGCATCACATGTGACATCAGGGCCGTTCCTTGCTCTGTATTCCAGTATTACATGTGTGCATTCTTCACCTCTAAATACCAGATGGTTTATCATTCCTGCCTTTTAATCACTTGTTTAACTGCTTAAAATATTTTGTTTTTAAAATAATATTCCTGTAGTATGTAAGACATCCACCCATATTTCTTAAAGGAGGTCTGAATGCACCAATGTATTAATCATAATGTGAAGTTATATTTTATTGTTGCAGTATGTTGTGGTGCATTTTTCCTTTTTACCTCTTGTTGTGGTGCATTCTGCATTTCCTTAGGGTGAATACATGCACTGATTAGTTGCAACGACTTTTTAAATAGTTTTTAAAACCATGTGCAATAAGTCACAGCGACATATACAATACCCTATGGGGGAAAGTTGCTCCGACCGAGTTGCGGCGACTAATAGCCCCTTGTGTCTTTGTGGTTTATAATACTTTGGCACCAACCGGTGACTGCTGTAAAATATATGTATTTGGATGGCTTATTTGAAACTGCAGTATAGATGTATAGAAAGTATATATGCAATCACACAAAATTTCCCACAGTTGATATATACAACTATACAAATGTACAACTGTAGCAAATATACATTATTCATTAGAGGCACTTGCATCGAAAGCTGCTCCTTGCACTTCAGCATAGTTGTGCTTGTGGGTAAAAACATGCTGACATGCTCAAAGTGAATGACAACAACAACATTTTCCAATATCTGTACCCATTTCACGACCTAAGTTTGGCCTTTCAAGGGAGACCTGGCCAAAAAGTAATCCTTTAAGGAGGGACTGTCCTATAGGGAAGCAATAGACAACTCTCTGAACAGCCTCAATTTTAAACATGCTGTGAGTTGTTGTTCTGCAGTAACTGAAGTGCCCAAAGTGATGTTTCTGTTCTTTAGGTTTCTAACACTTTATCTTGTTTGCAGGGTACTTATTCCAAATTACAAGACAGTCTGAATCTGTCTTAGGTCTCCCTAATTTGCTTACTGCAGATCTTACAATTAGACCCAGCAGCAGGACAGGAAGCCCTGCCACTTAGCAGCACAGATTGCCAGGAATGATTCTAAATCCCTTTGCATGGTATATGGGCATGCAGTACGAGAGTTGCTTTAAATAAGCGATTTTAGACAGTACCAAATTTCTTTCCCCCTTTTTTTCATCGAATGTTATATTTCTGTGGAAGCAGATGCATTTCCTATCATTAGCTCTTTACCATAAGTCATCAAATATTTACCATGTGCTTTATAGAATAAACAAAATGTTCCTTTTTTCACTGCATGAATTAGAGCTACCCTACCACTAGTCTCATGTGAGGTACATCTGAAAATAACCCACAGAAAGCAAGGTTGCTTCACCCAAAAAACGCAGCATGTCTGCTTCTACACATATATAAATATTTTGAGGGAGAATTTATCTTTCGTGCAATTGTTTCATTATACTTTACATTCTGTTTACTGAAACTAAAGAACAAGTCATTATTTGAAAGAAAAATGTTAAGGAAATACTTTTTTCTTTAAAGGCTTGAACCTCAAAAGGAGAACGTATATTGGTCAAATCACCACAGGTTTTATGCTTTATAACAATATAGCCTGACCCTTGCTAGTTAGTGGAACACTGGCACTTTATTTCTGTTGCATTTAACTGATGTGTTAAATATTAGTACATATTAGTACATATACAGTGACCTGCGTGACTTCTCCCAGTATTATACAGGTAATTACATAAACCTGAGTAATCTGGCCAGGTTGGATACCGTTACATAAAAATAGACTTGCATCAATATTCCATATTTGTGTCTGTGACTCACATGTACAATCACTCTCATTACTCATAGTATATAGGTATGTCAATATCAGTAAACGTAACCTAGATTTCTTTGTTAGATGTCTGAGTTGGGTGACTATAAGACTATAAGCCTAGAGTTCAGCATCCTGATTATTCATAATGTAATCACATTTTGTCATGTACAATGTCCCCTTTGGTCCTTAGCAGCCTTCCCACTGTGTCTTAGTGGTCCACCTGAACAAAAGGTCTGACTGCATATGATTAAAAAAAGCTATCATCCCATGTGTATTCAGTGGAGTCGGTGGATAATGGCTCACAGCACAAGAAGGTCAGAACAGAGGAACTTATTCTATAAATACTCCCATTATACCGAAGAAATCAGAAGCCAACTACTGACACATCCACTGTGTGTTACAAATCATTTTATTCTTTTGCCACCTTTTTTGTATTACAATTTGTCTTTATGAGCTGCCAAAGTTAAAACAGATTTTTTTTATGCTCTTTTATTCTTAACTGTACTTTTCTTCCGCAAAATATAAATGTACAGTGGGGTTTCCATACTGGCACAAGTTACTGTAGGTGTGGGGTATAGCATTCTTAGTTAATATTGTCATAATATTAGTCATATATTTCATCATAAATACAGTACAGGTATCGGACCCCTTATCCAGAAACCCATTATCCATAAAGAATTACAGAAAGGCCATTTCCCATAGACTCTATTTTAATCAAATAATTCACAATTTTAAAAATGTAAATTCTGTAATAATAGAACAGTACCTTGTACTTTATTCCAACTAAGATATAATTAATCCTTATTGGAGCCAAAACAATCCTATTGGGTTTAATTACTGTTTAAAGAACTTTTTCAGCAGACTTAAGGTAGGAAATCTGAATTACGGAAAGACCCCTTATCCAGCATACCCCAGGTCACGAGCACTTTGGATAACAGGTCTCATACTTGTACTTGTGAATTATATCATAATAACAGTACCTGCATTATTGTTGCATTATTAATATAGAATAATCTTATTCTAGAATCTGGATATTCTGAGATCATTTATTATATAAGTGAATGATACAAAGAGTTTTGATTTGCCTCCTAAGGGCTGTGGCACACGGGGAGATCAGTCGCCACGTGACAAATCTCCCTTGTCGCGGGCGAATAATCTCCCCGAAATGCCATCCCACCATCTTAAATGTAAATCGCCCTGCACTGAGAGCCGAATTTGGAGGCAACATTTAGATTCCAGTTACTAGTCAAGTGGAGGTTTAGGGGTTTATTATATAAGTGAATGATACAAAGAGTTTTGACTTGCCTCCTAAGGGCTGTGGCACACGGGGAGATTAGTCGCCTGCGACAAATCTCCCTTGTCACAGGTGACTAATCTCCCCGATATGCCATCCCACCGGCGAGAATGTAAATGACCGGTGGGGTGGCATATGCGGCACCGCGATCGAGAGGCAACTTCTGCTATTTCGGCAAATTGCCGCGCCACATATGCCATCCCACCGGTCATTTACATTCTCGCCGGTGGGATGGCATATCGGGGAGATTAGTCACCTGTGACAAGGGAGATTTGTCGCAGGCGACTAATCTCCCCGTGTGCCACAGCCCTTAGGAGGCAAGTCAAAACTCTTTGTATCATTCACTTATATAATAAACCCCTAAACCTCCACTTGACTAGTAACTGGAATCTAAATGTTGCCTCCAAATTCGGCTCTCAGTGCAGGGTGCATGTTTAGCTCAATAAAGTGTGCTAAGCCCAACTGGGAAATAAGAGTGCAGAGGGCTCAAACCATAAATTAATCCATTTATTTTATCATGTGTTTCTACTGGATATGTACAGATTGTTAAAATGTATGCAAATAATTGTTCTTATACTCCAAAGTAATGTAAACAGTCAAATTACTTGAATGTGTTTACCTTTGATAGGACCAGTATATTCTATTGGCTTGCAATGTGTATGTGACAGAGAGATAAAGTAGATACAATCAATGGACTGCTGCTGGTTTTTAGCTAAAATAACTTTATAAACTGATTGGCATGCAGCCAAAAGGTTTAATAGGTGAACAATAGGTGAACAATGATATAGTTTGTTACTTCTATGGGTACAGAACTACAACTTTGAAGTTCTGATTATGGCTTTAGTGATGGTGCTTTTGAACATTGAGCCTCATTGCAGTATTGCTTCCCAACTTACATGCTTCAGCCCCTGTCATTTATGTAATGCAATTAGTTGGAATTATCTTCTGTTTAGTTTACAAAGATAATAAAATATGCAGAATCAATACCCAATATACCCAATATGAATATCTTTACTTCTTTAGGAGACTACATTGCTTGACTCAGTAGAGGGATTCTTCATAGATGGGAATTAAACACTAGCAGTATAGTAGCTACAATACATACTTATATATGAGGTTTAAGAGAGAAGGAAAGTCATTTTGGCATTTTACTGCCAATAGATTAGCCACATTAGTGCCACCTAGATTGCTATATTTATTCTGCAGCCCTAGAAGCTCCCTCTGCTAATTTAAGATAGCAGCTGCCATTTTAGTGTGGTCTCAATAGCTTCCTGCTTGCAGCTCTAGCCCTTGGTAGCTCAGATCACACATTCCTAAGGAAGGGGGGAGGGTGTTCTTATACATTCTTTTGGAAGGGCGGGAGCAGGAGATCTGCACAGAAAAATCTTGTTTCTTTTGATAGAGAACTCAGTGCAGCTTTTCTGTGAGTGCTTATGGCTGTATTTACATAAACTTTTCTAATAACGCTTACTTAGTTTTTACCTTTCCTTCTCCTTTAATTTTCACAATGCTTTGTGTCCTCGTGCTTAGATTGCGGAACTGAAACGACTGCAAACAAACCAAAGCAGATGTCGGGTGCTTACCTTGTATAGGGATCAGTATACAGCTGCAAAAAATTAAGTAGCACTCTGAAATATGAATTAGGGCTGTGACACACGGGGAGATTAATCGCCGCCCGACAAATCTTCCTTGTCCAGCTAGAATGTAAATCGCCGGTGGGATGGCATACACGGCGCCGCGATTTGCAGAAGACGCCGAAGTTGCCTTGAGAGGAAACTTCGGTGACTTCGGCAAATCGCACCGCGATTTTAATACTGAATTAATACTGAATTAAATCACTATTCCTAATTGTGGAAAACCATTATAAACTGCTCATCCTTTGAAAAACTATAACGAGTGGAGAGGGGAATTGGCCACTCAGTATAAAGTGGCTTAGCATTAAGAGGGGCATCAGAGGGTCATGCTACATATGGCACTGTTTGATAAACAAAAAATGTAGTTACCAGTATTTAACATTCATTTCTTACTCTTCTCTTTAACACGGATATAGGAGAAGAAGATTTCAGTTCGTTGGCCACAAAAAGGACCCTGATGTGTAAGTAGAATCGAACAAATGTAAATATATGCTGGGATAATTCACACTGCAGAGTTTACTGCTTTTCATGGTATCTAGCATTTATCACTCTGTAAATGCTTACATGAACATTATAGGGCTGATTTATACAAACAGACACACTGGGTGATTTGTGCATTTCACTTCAGTGAGATGCATTTAATACCACTTTAATTTAAGGTATTTGGGTCCGGATGTGCTCTGCGCACTTCTGTATAGTTGCTATCAGCAGTATCTGTCATTCCTGTTTTCCGTTCTGAATTAAGTGCTACTGCTTCTATTTGATAATAGCGCTTTACGAACCCTGGAGCTACTGTCACCACTGACCAGGTGGTAGCTGCGGGGTTCCCCTTAAGTAGACGCACTTGCAGCTAAAGAAACAAGCTCAGGTGTTATTTGCACACCCAACACTATAACTGACACGAGCGAATACCAGAACTGACGCCAGGCAGACTGCCAAAATATTTGGAACAACTCTGTCCGATTTACAGTGAAGGATAAGCGCAGTTGCATCCACTTCCAAATCAGACACAGTTGCACCAGATACAGTGCCCAAGACCAAGATGCAGCACAGGAAAAAAAATAGCAATTGCCTCTGGAATTGCACTTCGCTCACTGTGTCAGTGTAAGTAAATTCACCCTTGCGTGTAATGAGTTCTATACATTAGCAGCTGTAAAATATATACCCCCAAATGTAATTAAAGGCACTAAGTTTGCCTAGGAGCAGTAACCCATAGCATCCAATAAATGCTTGCTTTTAAACAGGCAAGCAGTAATTACCAGCTGATTGGTTGCTATGGGTTACTGGTCCTGGGCAAACTTAGTGCATAAGGTATCCCCTTATTGTAAAATAAGGAGCTTCGTGACCATATAAGGGCACAAGGCTGAGTTCTTTTATACAGGTCATGGAACTCTGAGTTCCAAAACACACACCTCATTGCTTTCACACACCTCAGATTTTTCAAAAGGGGGTACATTATTTATTATAGTACACAAGTTTCAGTAAGTCATGTGACAGAAATTGCATTACTATCTGATGACATTGCTAAGCATGGTTTATAAGGATACAATTTACAGGATAATTATGCTTCTTCTGTATTATAAGGATATTAGCAGTTACAGAAGATACCTGATATTGTATGTTTAATGTTATAATACATAACAAATACTCGAGAGAAACAGTGCACTTTATGTCAGTCATATGTACTGGAGCTGTATCCATGGTTATACCTTTTTTTTGTTAGCATTAGCTGCAGATTTATATGGATTTTTCATTTCAGTGCTAAACTCAATTCTTATTGCATTTAGTTTATAAATGGTTCAATTTCTCTTTCAGAATCCTGTGCTGAATAAACGAGCTGATGGATGAAGATGAGAAAGAGAGAACAAAGAGGTTAGTGATCCCTGTAGATTTTTGTGCTAGGTAGAAATTTTTCTCTAAAGCACATTTCAGCCTAAGATGTAAAGTTTAAACATATGTTGAAAGGGAAAAATAGTAACTTTGCAACTATTAGGACATATATAGAGAAGCAGGTGTTGTGTTTGGCATTATCTCTTATGCCTTAGAAATTCTGTGTACAGTTATGTGAATTTTATGGATGTAAAAGAAAATTAGATATTACAGTCATATTTTTTTTCCATTTTGTCCCTCTATAACTGTAACAGTCCAATGTTGACAACAACCGTTGCGCAACTGTTCTCTTTTATTGAGGTTAATTCCATTCTGCAGGAAAGCAGCAGATCAACCTAGTATCACAGTGAACTACTTTAAGAAGACTAAGCAGATAAACAGGTTAATAATAGCTAGGGCTAATTATAGCAGTGGAGCTCAATCTGTTAAGAAGAAAGAATTTCTCTCCGGGACACAGTGTTATTCATGTTAAAACTTCTTTCTTAATGTGAAGTTTAAATGGAAAAAAAACTCATTATAGATGCACTCCTCTGAGTCTCAAATACTACGAAGCCAGAAATCCAGTCACCGGGCCTCCTACTTGGAATAGCAGTTGTAGGCCAATAGGAAGCAAGGAAACACTCACTTTTGCAACTGTAGAATATTGGTTAACATTTAGTTGATTGTAGGTCTCCATCTAGGAAGTCATTTATTCAGAAAGCTAATTTTTCCTGGTAAAGAACTTAATACATTTTATATCAAAACACTGTATGTTTACACAAACAGAACTACAGAAAGTAAATGTTAATGCTTTTAATGGGTGTTTTTTTATTTATAAATCATCTAAAATCCCAGAATATTGGATTGTGCTATATATTTTTCAATTAAAATAAGTTTCCAGTAAAGTGTTTATAAAGTAATAATGAGATGGTACATGACGCCGGACAGGCTATCAAAAATTTACCCAAATAGTTCCCCACACTGCTGGAGGGGATGTTCGACCAGAGGTACCCTAAGCCACATACTATGGCAATGCCCCTTGGTAACAAACTACTGGAAAGAGGTGAGCAATCTCATCAGCTCGATACTTGCATTGCCACTAAACATTCAACTACCACACCTCTTACTAGGGCAACCCATAGCGAGACTTAAACACCCAGCCGAAAAGCTAGTAAACCACATTACAACAGCGGCACGATTAGCACTCACTTCCAAATGGAAGTCAAATACTATCCCCAGTATATCCGAGGTTGTAACAAGAGTGGAAAACAATAAACGATTTGAAACAATGACTGCCTCTATAACGAATAATGTACAATCAAATGCCAATGTATGGTCACCATGGGAAGCCTTTTACGCATTGAACCCCCAGGAGAGCGCAGAAAATCCCATAAACATAAACATCATAAATGATGGAAGTTGAAAACCATATTCTTACAAAGATAGAGGTTTTAGAACTACAGATTATACAGGGTAGCAGTGTTTGGACCATATTACTCATTGTTCTATCAGTTTTAAATCTGTTAATACCATGTTCATCTTATTTCTATACCAACAGAAAAACCCAACTAACTAACTGCCAAGATGTCTTGATGAGCAATGTTTTGTATGTACTACTATGTACTAATTGTATGATAACTCACCAAATAAAAAAAAAATTGAGTTACAAAAAAAAAAATAAGTTTCCAGTGCATCAGTAAAATTCTAAACAAGTTTAATTGAGTACTAAGGAAAGTCTCCAGTGCAGTGGCTCAGTAACCTCAGGAACATATATCTTTGCTTGGTCTGGGGCTGCACAGAGAGGCCTGTTGCACTGGAAATTTTGGAGGGACAGAAGGTCTGGTTTTGCTGCTGGTGTCATTTCAGTTATCTCAATATTTTTTTCAGGGCATCACGCAACAAATCTGAGAAGAAGAGAAGAGACCAGTTTAATGTCCTCATCAAAGAACTCTGCACCATGTTGCAGGGCCATGGACAACCACTTAAGATGGACAAGTCCACAATATTGCAAAAGACCATCGATTTCTTACAGAAGCAGAAAGGTATCTTGGTCTGAACTATTAGTAGCAGAATTATTAAAACATAAATATGTTTTATGCATATATATAAATGTTTTTTGGTAATCAACTGAATTTGTTCCTAGAAATCACAGCACAGACTGAAGCCTGCGAGATTCGACAAGACTGGAAACCTTCTTTTCTTAGCAATGAGGAGTTTACTCAGTTGATGTTAGAGGTAAGAAAGAAAGAGGTCTGTGTCTTGCTATCATAATATGGCCCATATATATAATTTATAATGCAAGTTCACCAAAACAATTAACAAGTTTAGTTTTTTCTATCAATCGTATAAAATTGTATTTTTCCCTAAAGTTTGGTGTGCATTCATATATATGTATTTATATATTTGTGGAATGAGTAGCCCTCTATCACTAAGTACATTTTAACATAGCCTCTTTTTGTCTGGATACTGGTTAGGAGGAAAGAACCCCTCAGTGGTATTGATGAAAAATAGGTTGTCAAAACTGCAATAAAGAAAGGTTGGTGGCACACAAGGCAGGGGTACATTATTTATGAGCTCTCCCAGTGTTGTTAATAAACACAGGCATATATGGTTTCAGTGGCTTTCACAAACACTGTGATCACATGAATTCCCATGTTTCTTCCATAGCTGCTGTAAAAATATACCCCCTTTCCCGCATACCTGTCCTCCTGCTCAGACCCAAGGGTTGGAATTGCTACCATGTTTCCCCGAAAATAAGACACTGTCTTATATTTTTTTAAGCTCCAAAATATACACTAGGGGGCTGATTTACTAAGACACGAATTCGAATCCGAATTGGAAAAATTCCGATTGGAAAACGAACATTTTGCGACTTTTTCGTATTTTTTGCGATTTTTTTCGGCGCCTTTACGACTTTTCGGAAATTGTTGCGACTTTTTCGTTACCAATACGATTTTTCGCGAAAAAACGCGAGTTTTTCGTAGCCATTACGATTCGCTCGTATATTGTCGCGACTTTTTCGTATTGAGCGCTCGTAAGCGGCGGCCGAAACTTTCAGACTTAGCATGATTTTGGAAGCCTCCCATAGGACTCAATGGCACCCTGCAGCTCCAACCTGGCCCAAGAATAGTCACCATACTGAAGCTTGAATGAATCCGAACGCTACGAAAAAATCGCAACATTTTGCGCAACTTCCGGAATGGCTACAAAAAAGGCTCAACTTTTCGCGCAAGTTTTAACGCTACGAAAAAATCGCCAGATTTTGCGCAACATTCGGATGGCAACGAAAAAGTTGCGATAATTTTCCGAAAAAATCGCCAAATACCGATCATTACGAAAAAAACGCAATTGGACGCATTTGGCCGGTTCGTGAGTAAGTAAATGGGCCCCTAGGTCTTATTTTCAGGGGATGTCTTATTTTTCCATGAAGAAGAATACAGTACACATTTATTCCATTGTTTGGGCGAGATTTATCGCCCAGCCCTAGGTGGGTGTCTTATTTTCAGGGGGTGCCTTATTTTCCAAGGGGGGTGAAAAATCGGGGGTTGTGCCTTACTTTCGGAGGATGTCCTATTTTCGGGGAAACAGGGTAATCTATAGTGTTCAAAACAGGACATTTGGTTAAACTTGATACACAATATAAATGTAACCAAATAAATCACTTACTTCTCCACAAACAAGTAGCAGTTTTATTTGTTGACTACAATGCCTTAAATAGAGTCTGGGAAGCACTGTGTCACCATGAAGTCTAATGAAGTGCTTCTCCTACTCACAAATGTATTTGTGGCATTCACTGATTCACCTACAGTATACCATGCTACACCTTTAAATAGATTTGTGTTCTGTAGGGTGGGAGCCTTTACAAGTATACAATGATAACATTGATTATTGCCACAGGAGGCAAATAGAGAAAACACAACTTAAGGGCATGTACACACTCCATAACTGTGACCCAAACTTAATAGCAGTACTAATTATTCCAATACTAATAATTTTTTTTCATTAGGCTTGGAACAGGTAGCAGCTTCTTGTGCATTGTATGTAGTTACACTGGAAAATGGGGTGAAAGTAAAACATTTTCCTCTCTTTCCTGAATGGCTTGGGGGATTTGTGGGTGGCAACTGACTGTAAAAGCAAAACAAGTAAATCTTGATTCACTAAATAAATAAATCAGTATGAGATGTTTTAAAGTATGAGTAGTTTCCTGTATTAACCCCTACCCCAAATACACAGTACTATTTTACTATTTGATATATCCCTCCTTTTATTTGAGCAAACTAATTCTATTATTACATATAAGATACTAAGAACGTAAGATATTTGGAGAGAAGCCTCTATGACAGTGTCAGTAAAATTGTGTACTGGCTCGTACATATGTAATATACTCCACTTACCTAATGCCACATGTTCCACTTACTATGGCTGGGTATTCCTGTGATCTATTGTTTTGGTAGATAACAACAGAATGAAAGAGGTGTCAAATTCATGCAAACATTGTGTACGTAGAATAAAGGGGATATATAGCTTCCCTAGGGGATATATAGCTTCTATATAGTGTTTAGGTTGCCATACACAGACCAAGAAAAGGTGCCAGCTTATTGGTCCATGTTTGGTGCCATTTGACAGGGCTGCCCGACCAATATCTAGCCAAAAATTGGCTAGATGTCAATTGAGTAGGATTAATTTTGCAGTCAGATCGAGGACTGCATCTGCAAATTGATGTAGTCCTCTTCCCAGCAGCCTTTATAGCTCCAATTATGATCAAAATGGGCATATCAGTGAAAGATCTGCTCATTTGGCGAACTTCAAATGTACAGCTAGCTTACAATAGAACAACACCCTCCCTGGCTATAAAAGCCCCCTAACTGGCCTACCTCGATCCTCCTCACCTCTCCCTTATCGCAGAGTCTCTAACTTTAAAAACTGTCCCTATCGCTAACAACAACCTAGAAGAGCAGAGTAGTGCAGCAGCGTACCTGGGCGGCATCTTCACTGCAAGCGAACATTCTTCGAGATTCTCCGCCGATACGAACCATGCTTGCACATGCACAGTTGGGTGTAGCTGGAAATCAGCTTAAACACATGCGCAAGCAGGTTCTGTGTAGGCAGTGAGACCCCAAGAATGTTCGCTTGCAGGGAAGATGCCTCCCACGTACGCTGCTGCGCTACTCTGCTCTTCTAGGTTGGGGTTAGTGATAGGGATAGTTTTTAAAGTTAGAGACTATGCGATAAGGGAGAGGTAAGGGGGGTTGAGGCAGTCCAGTTAAGGGGGCTTTTATAGCCAGGCGGGTGTAGTTCTCCTTCTGTACCCAAACTCTACCCAAATACACAGAGATGAAGTCTTAAAGCAACCCTGCAATATAAAACATATGTCCAAGTCCTTGAGGATAAATGTACAATTTGATGCCAGGAGATCCTCCAGTGAGATCCTACCCTCCTCTGTTTACATTTAGGGGTGTATTTATTAACATTGGAGATGAACATCACTGGTGATGTTGCCCATATCAACCAATCAAATCTTTTGTTTTGTTTTCTTGTAGGTGACTGTTCAAATGTAATTGCAAATTGGTTGCTATGGGCAACATCACCAGTGATGTTTGTCTCCAATGTTAATAAATATGCCCCTTACTGTCTTTTCTTGGCTCCATGTTATCACCGTCAAAGGAATAAAACAACTTTTCTTTAGCTCTAAACACCTAAACAGCACATTTTTTGTACCTTTGATTACAAAATAATATTGGCAAGGCACAAATGGAAAGTGATCCTTATTTGTTAAGGATAAAATGAGATGTAGTGTAGGGATGATTCTCAAAGGGATCATGTTATTGCATTTGCAATTAAAGAGGTGGTTCACCTTTAAATTAACATTTAGTATGATATCTACATTCACATTCCAAGCTGAATTTTGGCAGCTATCTGGTTGCTGGGGTCCAGTATACCATACTAACCAGGCAGTGATTTAAATGAAAGACTGGAACATGAATAGGAGAGGGTTTAAGTACAAAGATAAGTTATTAAAAGTAGCAAAAGCAATGAAATTGTAGATTCACATAGCAATATCCTACAGTTGCTGGGGTCATTGATTCCTATCTGACAGCTGAAAAGAAGTAGAATAAGAAGACAAATATTCAAAAACTATAAAAAATGAAGGCCAATTGAAAAGTTGCTAAATATAGACCATTATTTAGCCTAAAACATGCCTATCTGCATGTTCCACCTATTACATACACACACCTTTCAACTTGCCCCAAGCCATGAATGCATGGTATTAGGGAAGTGTGCATATTTGTATGCCCTACCATACAGGGCCCGGTTTATAGTTCATGCCTCAGGAGAGTCACCGAGAATCACTAGAGGCTGTTGATACATTGCAGAGTATTGCCTATTTTTCTTTAGAAACAGAGTAAGGTATGACCATTATTCATATACATTGCAGTTCTGAAAAAGAGAGTTATTAGAAATTAGAGTGATTAAAGAAATAGATAACACAATGCTGTACTCCTTTAAAATAATATATTCAGAGAAAGAGGAAACTTTTTCTGCTTTTGGGCAAGTGGAGGCACAAATGTCATAGAGAGTAAACTTGTTTTTACTGTAAAAAAGGAGTGGGTAGAGCTGGCTTTATTAACACTGCAATTAAGCTGGTAATGGCATAAGCATTCGAAGAAGCTGTTTTGCTGGTGCTGTTAGCCTGCGGGGCATAAACTGGCTTAGCAGCACCTAAAGTTGAGAACAGGAAGTGATAGACGGGAATAATAATAAGAAGGGCAGAGACGCATAGATTATACCCAGAAACACAGAAGCAACTATAATACCACAAGGGGGGTAGGGAATATTCCCATTTTTGAGTTATGAGATTTATTCTTATCTGCGTGCATCCTAGTAATACATGCCATGTTCGCATCAATCTTTCTGTCTTGCCTGCCTGTGTGCAGCTGGGAGTTTTGAATAGCTGAGTAATTACATTTTCCTCAATTGTGTTTAAAACCAGAATGGTTATATTAAATTGTTAATGAGACTATGGAAGAAAGTAGTTAAGATTTTCATTAAACCGAATCTGCTCAGAAATCTCAGGTATTGTCAAAGTGAAACAATGGGAGCATCCAGTTCTTACATGAGCTGTGCTGTCTGGATTTCAGAAGCCTAAAGGTGGCCACACGTGTACGAGGTTTCGTACGATATTATCGGTGCGTGTATGGCCAGCTTAAAACCCTGACAGGACTCTGCCCTGATTGAAGAACAATTTGACCAATCATGGATTGTTCCATAACCCCCCCCCCAGAAAAAAAGATCACCAACTTGCCCTCTGACAAATCCAGTCTGCCTTCAAAATGTTATTTCTTCATTAACCCTCGGTAGAATGAACCACCAGTCAAAGGTGACAAACCTATATAAAAATTAATTTGCGCTTGCAAATTTGCCAGGAGCCCAAAACGAAAGGGCTTACTGAATAAAATTGCCATTTTGCCCTCCTTGTATCTTTTTACACATGGGCATCTGGTTGCCTTTTCTGTCACATAAAGAAGATTTTTGGGATGATAATGCCTTACAGTGTGCACAAAATGGCACCTGTCTTCTTCCTTTGACTGTGAATTCCAAGAATGAAAGAAACAAGAATTAAATAATTTATATAGTGTTAAGTTAAGTTTATTTTTCTCGACTAACATGATAAGAAAAGATCTGGAATTATTTCTTTCTCTGCAAGGTCAAGGAATAGGACATGTTAAGTGGTGGTGGTTTATTGGCAGTTAATCACATTTCTCTTCCTGATAAATCCCCTTGCATAATAAACTCCTTACCTGTAAACCTGAGAAACTGTCTGCAAATAGATGAATGGAGGACCTTGTTTCTACAGGGAGCCAGGAAGCATGGGGGAAAAAACAATTTATTTCTGAAATAAATATGGGATAGATAAATTGATAAATATCAACAAGTCCTATTTATTTTTTCTCATATTGAAGATGTATATAGGTGTATATTGCCTCTTCATGTCTAGTATTGCTGAAGCTGTCAGGTTGGCCATTAAAGTGGTAATTAAAGTAATACATGTGTGTGTATAGTGTAAGAATAAACAAGTTATACAGAGGGATATAGCAATGACAGCAGTGATGAAGATTTATACAGAATGATTAAGAAGAGCGACACCGAGCTGAAGGCGAGTCTATGCCATTGTGGGGGCTGACATGCATCACAGCACCAGAATGACGTCAGCTCTGACTTTAGTGATAAACTTTGCAGCTTCATATAGATCCAGCCAGAATGGCATAAAACTAATTATTTCCCTCTCGCTTAATTAATGAGCAGAAATGTCTCACGCTTCCGGTAATTACTGACGCTGAATAATCTTGCACAATGTTTTTGGATATTATTTTGATAATGGCTAAAAATATGAGCAATTAGAAGTCGCATATTATCTGTTTATTTCTATAAATATTCAATGGTGGGTGCCTTGGAAAAAATCAGTCCGTCTTCACATTTAATACATTAAGAGCACGTTGTGTGTCTGTTTCTTTTCATTAGGCTTTGGATGGCTTTCTCATAGCGCTTAACACTGATGGGATTATAATTTATGTGTCAGACAGTGTTTCATCCCTTCTCGGTCATTTACCGGTAAGTTATGGCTCTTTCTCTCTCTCTCTCGCGCTTATTTTTCAGTTTCCTGTTAAATGGTGAACATGCTGTATAAATGCTCTTAGCTTGTGTTAAAATATTGGTGATAATTGTGCAGTGAAAACGTGCACACACATTTACAAGCATATCTTTAATATATTACAATATACTTTAAATACATTTATTTGTCCCTTCTTCCTGACACAGCTTTTAAGATGTCTATAAGTGATCCTTCTCTAAGGTAGTTCTTATTGAGTGAGTGATTGATTAATTTATAGGTTGATGGTGAGCCTTAGTTCTGTGCATTAAGAGCAAAAGCACAGTATAACACTACCCTTTGGGTGTTGGAAAAAATGAATCAGCCCTGTACCCATTTTATATGTGAAGTGACAGGAGCGCTTGCTATCTACCTGTCACTGCTCTCACTGGACAGATTTTGGCCACAAAACACAAACATGAGTATTTTGTAGCCAAAATTTGTACACAGAGACAGGTGGATCTCATTCATTCATTGATGTGGTAGAGAGAATGCACTGTGTGACACTACACTAAAAGGCTAAACATTATCAGAACCCCAAGCTAAACCCCTCCCCCTGATGGCTGTGAATTTGTTCCTCTTTGGCCTTCCTAAAGAAGAATCAAATCCATCTTACAAGACATGCTCATCTCAAATGCCTCCTAAAAGTATTCCAAAATCACATGCTTTAAAGTTTAGGTCTCATCAACAGCACTGAAAAAATTAGAGTAAAGTTGCCTCAGTTCTTTCCAATATGGTGTTGGTCACATTTTCATCATCTTGGCCATGTGCAGTTGGGCCAGCCATGTGTTTGGCTTCCTATCGGGTGGGCAGCACTGAAGGGCAGCCTTAACAGTGATGACTCATGGGTCATGTGCCAAGCTTGCCCAGTATTTGTTTCTTTAGAGATGCGTTTATTTTATTTTTTGTTGCACTTGAGGAAGTGCAACAGAAATGTCAAGCATAGCTGCTGCAGAGAATGCAGCAACTTCCAGAAGCACTTTACCAGGGCAGCACCCTACCCACAGACCAGGCCCACTTTAAGGAACAGATTATCATTTAACTTTACTTATCCATTACCCGCATTTCACTTGGTTCACTTGGTTTGGCATGTTCGGCTTTAGATCAGGAGACACAGAGAATAATATGGCTCCCATTCATTTTCATAAATAAAACTATGAAGAGTAAAATAATATTAAATGATCGTATTTCAAGTAATCTATTGGAGGAATAGAAATATTTAAGTGAGAATCATTTTTGATGTGAAAAATTTTAAAGTAAACACTCAGAGGCCTATTTATTTTGCTGTGTAATATGAAATTCACAAACAAATGATGTAATGTTGCGGCCCCAATGCCAGATTTTACGTAAGTTATGGTTAAAAGTTACGCTGTTTTTTATGCGGTAAAGCCTGGCGATATGGCAAATTTTGTTGCAATTTTTCACACAGCATAATAAATAGTTATTTTATCACTGGGCAGTATGGTGGCTCACATGGACCCTCTAGTTGAGCTCCGAGTGATTATTAGGAATTGCCAGAACAGCCCATTTCTCCTCCAGAACATGACAAAGCATTCTTTTGTACCAGTCAGATATGGTGGACCAAAATATATTAAATTTTCTGCCGGAGCGGGAACAGGCGGAGGTGCTGAAACTTTTGGCATCGCACATCCTCATGACGGAGCCAATCATTCCTGAATATTTCAACAGTAAGTATTTTGCCTGGCTAAATGCTTGGTTACCAGACAAAAGTTTATGCTGTATTTTTTGATTAGACAGTAGTATACCTAGAAGAAAATATATAAACTGGTAATACTGCTAGCAAGTGATAAATAATAATAATGGTCTGTGTTGCCTGTATTCTAAAGAAAAAAGAACATAAACATTCCCCAAACCCCCTATTTGCAACCCCTCTTTCCTAATATTAATCGGCCCTACCAGTGTGGCATCAGCTGAAGCAGTGCTATCCATCTCTGGGCTCGGGCTTTTAGCATGATTTAAACTTATATACTTAACATATTCTTGAGTTCTACTGTAATATTCCTTTTAATGGGAACCTAAACCATCTTGCAGGTGTAACTCATAAAGTGCTCATGATGATAAAGACGGTTTTTCGCTATTAAATTGCATAGAGTTCCAGTGTTCATTACTGTTTTGTATAACAAAAACTAATGGGTGTCCCTTTTAGGACATATCCACTTACCTTTCTATTCCACTTATCATCCTGTGCCTCCATGACTGTCACATTACATATTTTACCCAGATACAAGTAAAAGCGTTATTTCCCTTTATAGATGAAAAGCAAGTGGAATTTTGCTGTCATTTAGCAAGAGGAAGCCTGGATCCCAATGAGCCCCGGATGTATGAGTTTGTCAAATTTGTTGTAGATTTTAAATTCTGTAATAATGGTAAGTAGTCTTTATAGTTAATACATTTATATAATAGAAATCATTGCTGTTTTCCTGTCTAAAATCAGTGCTGGCTTGGGCCTCCTATGGCCCACCTGAAGGACCTCACATTAAAGGCTCATTCTCACCAGTTGTAAATACAGATTGTATGGTGGAAATAAGATAGGGTAAATTGTCATTATCTGGGGCCCAGTAGAGTCTGAGCCCACTGGCAGAAACCTGGTTGCAAGCTGCCATTGAAATTACTGTTTTCTGCCTTTTTGCTATTAGTCTTTACTCTTTGTTTTTTCAATAAAATGTATGAGTGAATATTATTTAAAGAAAAGTCAAGTTTACTGGAGGTTGCCAATATGCTAGGCTCCCTTCAGTAGAATTAATCACTATTTATTATTCCTAAGGTAGTGCTAGCACCCCACCTGCTCCCCAGCCCTGGATACACAATTTCTGCTTCTCTGGGCCGGATGCCTTACGCTGCTCCCCTCACTCGTACACATGCGCAGTTGCTCCTCCTTCTTGCACATATCTCCTCCTTGTGCACGCTCAACCACATTTAACTCAGTTGTTACTAGGCTAAAAATCCGTGCATATTTAACATATTAATAAGGGTTGAACCATGCTGGGAATTGTAGTCCTCATTCTTAATTGTCAGCACAGTGTAATATCATGAAGCCAAAATAAGGTATGGTATGATATGTAGGATAATAGCATGGTGACTGGCATAGTACTCGTAAGCTTTCTCCAGAACAGAAAACAATTGACGGTCATATGGTTAAGAAACAGTGATGAGATTGCTTTAAAAGGAATACATGTTTTTTTCATAATGCATTAGTTAATAGAGCTTCTCCAGTATACCATAAAAAGTATCCCTTTAAGGTTTGAGAGAAATACATAGGTGTTCAGGCTCAGCATATGAAATCTAATCTTGAGATCTGTTAATGTGGGTGTCTGTAACATTGCATTATAGTGCCTACATCCTCCTATAATGGGTTTGAGTCTGCTGTGGCAAGGGCATTCCGGTCAGGCACTGAGGAACAGATATGCCTGGTGGCCACTGTTCGGTTGGTGACACCGCAATTTCTAAAGGTGAGTTTTATAAAATGATAGCATTAATAGCACTGCCAGAAATTACACAGGATACAGTATTGGTATTATATTAATATATATTATTCATAAAGTGCTTCTGTGTGGTATATAAACATTAGCTTACTGGCACACCTAGGCTTTACAGCAGTTTTTCCGCGATCATGTCACACATGTTCAGCATTCTGTATCAGACCAGCAGTATACTGCCTCTGTGCCAGGTACAAGCTGTTAACTATTTGTATTCTTCACTAGTATTCATTGTTTTCATTTGTCTGGTAAATGCAGGAGCTTTGTAATGTAGAGGAACCTTGCGAAGAATTTACCTCAAGACACAGCCTAGAGTGGAAATTCCTTTTTCTGGACCACAGGTAATGTTGGCTATTCCAAATTATCTTGCTGGGTTAGTAACTTTCCATAGCAGATTGACTGGCCTTTAATGCAGAATGTTTGAGTAACCTATCAGTGGCATAATGATCTGTCCTTATACGCAAAAATAAAAATTAGAATCTCCTATCCCCAGTGAATTCAAAAGTTTTTTTATTGGGTTGGTGCTTTTATTTAAAAATACACGCTCCCCAGAGGAATCAACACCACCTCTACCACCTGTCTTTCCTAGTGATCCCTTGCATAGACTTCTCATATTGTTTTGAATATTAAATACATTTATGGGGTTTTAGATCACCTAGAAGAGTTGCTATTCTGTGTGTAGCATACTGATCATTCCTGGTGTGCAAGGAAATAATTATTATAGAATTGCCCCGCCTTCTTACACAATCCCATTTTCTGGTGGAGAAACTGGCCAGAAAGGTGTGGCTGGTTGGAGAATCCCAAGATAAATATTGTAAGGGTGGAAGGGTGGAATAATGTTCTTGTGTGTATATTCATTATTCTCCACCTATGTAGGTGCAATGGAAGAAATTAATTACATGTAAATTAATTACATCCTCTTTTGGAAAATTGCCTTGCTTTATAGTAAAAGGAGTCTTTTTTTTTTTTTTTCTCAAAAAACGTATGCTTCATTTTATATTTACATTATGTCTGTTTTGCTGTAAATTACATTTTATAGTTAAAGACCCCCCCCAAAATCTCATTCATTCTCAGCAGTTAACTTTTGAATGGTTTGATTTTTCTTTTTAAAATTAAAAGTCAGTAGCCAGTACTTAATGGTCGCTTTAATTTAAACTGCTTAAATTCATGTAGATGGCAAAATAGTCTTATAAGGCTTTTAAATCTTTTAATGTTTGAATGCTATTATCTATTATTTTAGGTTTAGGAACCAATGGGAATTGGGGAGAATTTTCTAGAGCCAGTGTTAAGAAGTCCTTAAGGCCAATATGAGACCCTGCCAAAATTAAAAAGGTCCATCCAGATATTTTGCAGTTTTGGAACAGGAATTGTTGTACTGTATCTAGTGCTGCCCTAGTCACCAGCCATCCTGCTACCTCTTATCTTTCTGAGAATGGTCCCCCCCTTCCCCCATGGCTTTGGTTCTGGATTTACCCACACAGAACCTCAGGTGCCTATATAGAAAATGCAACCCTCAGTTGTGGCCAAAATACAAAAGATTGCCCAGATTTATTTTCAATATTGTTCTACCCAAAACCCATGTAGCAAGGGGTCTTGGTGGACTTGCCAGATGGAAGGCCTAATTTAGGGCTGTAGGTATCATGGGACTGTAGCTGGGGGAGCAGCATTGATGGGGTTAATGTTAACGCACCTGGTGTGTGATGGGGTTCTGATCAAATTAGGCAACAGCTGGGCAAGGGGTCCTGGCAAGGAAAGGGTCTAACAGAAGATTGGCTATAAGGGGTCACATGTATTTGGTACGTGGGGTATAAATGGCAAGCTCACAAAAAATACCTTATAATAATAATGGGAAATATAATGCTGACTTATCCTTTAAAGGAACAGTAACACCAAAAAATGAAAGAGCTTTAAAGTAATAAAAATATAATGCACTGTTGCCCTGCACTGGTAAAACTGGTGTGTTTGCTACAGTAACACTACTATAATTTATATAATAAGCTGCTCTGTAGCCATGGGGGCAGCCATTCAAGCTGGAAAAAAGGAGAAAAGGCACAGGTTACATAGCAGATAACAGATAAGTTCTGTAGATTACAATAGTGTTTTATCTGTTATCTGCTATGTGCCTGTGCCTTTTCTCCTTTGAATGGCTGCCTCCATGGCTACACAGCAGCTTATTTATATAAATTATAGTAGACTTTCTGAAGTAAACACACAACGTTTACTAGTGCAGGGCAGCAGCACATTATATTTTAGTTACTTTTATACACTTTAATTTTTTGGTGTTACTGTTCCTTTAACTACCTGCTAAACTACTGAGACTGAGCCTTCACAGGGATTGCCATGTTAACCCCAGAGCTGCCTGCTTACCATGTCCCTGGAATACATATTATTTTTTATTCCTTGTTGCCAGCCTTCTCATAAGAGTCTGGAGAAGAATTATATTTATTTATTTCTGCCATCAGTTCATCAGTTGTGCCTGTTTACCAGAAAAAAAAGTAATAAGTATGCTTAAATTTCCACACAAAATGTTAATTTACAGCATCCAACCTTTAAACCTAAAGACATGGCCCTACAGACTATAACTGAATTGATAAGTAAGAAATAATGCTATGTCAAATTGATTTCTTTGTCCTCATCACCGGCCATTGACTTTCTGAGCCCAACTGAGTTATGAGTCCTAATGAATATTGGCAGCAGAGTGGAAATAAGGGTTTTGCCTGGTTTTTATAATTGCTGGCTCTCCAACTCTTGCTTTTAATATTCTTGCATTTGCAGATAAATTCTGTTAATTACACATTGCATAGTTCAACTGTCCGATGCTGCTGGGTTTAGAATATCCAGACCTAAAAATGTTTAAGGTAAAATAGTTAAATCTGAATTACATATTTAAATTTCTGTATTCGTTAAATCTGTATCATTGCACCCCCTAGCGCTCTACAGTGAAAATGCAAGAATATAAACCAATAAGAATCCTGCATACCACTTCAGCATTTATGCCTTGTTCGTTTAGTAAATGAGCCCTAACATCCTTTCCTAGACCGTGTTTTGCTGCATGTGTGAAATGAGTGAAACTCTGTCCAGAGTCTATGCTCTCCATTTGCATTGATTTCATTTTAGTTTACTTCTTTAGAGTATTAGGTTTTAAGCATAGTTTTTCCATGTTGGGTATGTTGGGCTGAAGCATCCTGGAAACATGGTAATATTGAAACCAAGGTGCTGTTATAGCTAAAAAAGGAATAACTGACAACCAATCCTTAAGTCATTAGCTTGGCACTGTACATACATGCTATAGCTGTAAAGCTATTTGGTTTATTTATTTTTTTTGCTTTAGTTTTTTTCATACTGCCATTGTTTCTCAGGTTGTCTGGCAACATTTAGCTTATAGGTCAACCCCCATTATATCCCTCTTCTTGTGTTATAATACCCTTACAGCAGTGCTGTCCAACTTCTGTGGTACCGAGGGCCGGAATTTTTCCGACCTACGTGGTGGAGGGCCAATAATGGAAGCCATTTTTTACTACTCCCCTTTTTGAAACCGCACCCACTTGAAACCACACCCATGTTATCACATGACCATACCCATATTAATGGTTGTAGTACAGCAAAAACCTGCCATACTCTGCCTGCCCTACCCTGCCTGTGTGTGCCATACTCTGCCTTCCCTACCCTGCCTGTGTGCCAAACTTGGCTGGTTTGTGCCATACTTGGCCTGTGTGTGCCATATTCTGCCTGCCCTACCCTGCCTGTGTGTGCCATACTCTGCCTTCCCTACCCTGTCTGTGTGTGCCATACTCTGCCTTCCCTACCCTGCCTGTGTGCCATACTTGGCTGGTTTGTGCCATACTTGGCCTGTGTGTGCCATACTCTGCCTGCCCTACCCTGCCTGTGTGTGCCATACTCTGCCTTCCCTACCCTGCCTGCATGTGCCATACTTTCACTGTGTTTGCCATTCTTGGCTGGTTTGTGCCATACTTGGCCTGTGTGTGCCATACTCTGCCTTCCCTACCCTGCCTGTGCGTGCCATACTCTGCCTGCCCTATGATGCCTGTGTGTATGGCACACACAGGCAGCCTACAGTGACATAATGCTGGCACTGCTCCTACAGTCTGCACAATAACTATATATTAAAAAACTTTTTAATTGCAGTACTACCTCAGTATATGTTCTTTTTGTAGTGTGCAGGGATTATTTGTGGGTTTCTACTGCTCCTGAGGTGTGAACAGGGGAACAATATGGGTGATTACAGCCTGAGCCTGAGGTGTGAACACTGCAGGGGGTGAACAATGCAGAGATTAAAAGGTGTGAACAACACAGGGGATTACATATTTAAACAATACAGCCTGATTACAGCCTGAATCTGAGGTGAGAACCATGCAGGGGGCCAGTTAATCACAGTACTGATAGCATTTAAAGCTTACACAAGAGTAAGCCATCAAAGCAGCCAGACAGGTGGGGGGCCACACAGAGGGGGGTCGCGGGCCGCATGCGGCCCGCGGGCCGCCAGTTGGACAGCACTGCCTTACAGGAAAAGGTGTCCTTTCCATAGTATGGGCAACATCTTAGATTGTACAGAGAGATACCATAAAATATGCCAGCATGGTACTAAGCACAATTACACTGCAAATTTGTACAGGTGTGGGACCTATAATCCAGAATGCTCAGGACCTGGGGTTTTCCAGATAAGGGATCTTTCCATAATTTGGATCTACATAACTTAAGTCTGCTAAAAATCATTTAAATATTGAATAAACCCAATAGGATTGTTTTGCCTCCAATAACGATTAATTATATCTTAGTTGGGATCAAGTACAAGGTACTGTTTTATTATTTCAGGGAAAAGGGAAATCATTTTTAAAAATTAGAAATATTTGCTTATAATGGAGTCTATGGGAGATGGCCTATGGGTTTCCGGATAAGCTGTACATTCTCCCAATGCCCTCATGGGTTTCCTCTGAGTACTCCAGTTTGTTCCCACATTCCAAAAACATAGGCAGGTTAATTGGCTTCTGATAAAATTGGCCCCTACGTCAATGTGATTGTAAGCCTTGCGTGTGCAGGGGCTGATGAGAATGATGTATAAAGTGCTAACAATGTAAATGACTAGAGTGAACTGGTAGGAGTATACACTACAACTTGAGGCAACTCTAAATAACTCCTGGCTGCTGATATTTGGTGGTTGAAGTTCTACTGCTTGAAATGCACAGGTTGAACTGCTGCCCTGCACTTCAAACCAGAATTATTTTCACTAAAAGCATAGTAATGGCTCCCACTGATTTGTCCTCTGTTCCATTAAACAAATGGTTGCTTTTTATATAAACACTGTGCTCCATCATCAGCTGCTGTGTTTGCTACCTTTTCTCTCTTATTTTTCCAGGGCCCCACCTATAATTGGCTACTTACCCTTTGAAGTGCTTGGGACATCAGGGTATGATTATTACCATGCAGATGACCTGGAGCTCTTAGCAAGGTGCCATGAACACTGTAAGTTTTTTTTTTCTCCATTATTTGCCAGTAAATGACATTAGTGTTAAAATGGTTCCATATTATACAGACTTTATACAGCACTTTCAGAAGAGATTTGGAATGTGCTCCAGAAAGAGCAACATTTATTAAGGTAACACAAGTGCAAAATAACACTAAGCGAAGAGGATAAACCTGCAGACAAAATACATAATCCTGTTACTAACAGGGTCATGTTGCCATGATTAAATGGTTAATTAAAGATAAAAGAGAATTGAATTGAACTATTACCCTTAGAAAAAGCCTTGTTAAAGAAAAGAGTGCAGGTGACAATTCTGTAATGAACTGAAGAGAAAAAGAACTCACTAAGAGATTTGTAATTTGCTGCTTCAATAGGAATCTCACCAGGGCCTTTTAGATATTATAGACATGGCCTCATAGATAATGTTTCATAAATAGAACTACAGACAAAAAGCATATTTAACCCATATAGACAAAAAGCATGTTCAGCCCTATTCGAAGAACTTTTGCTGAACAAGGGGGTGTACAGGCCATTTAAGACTGAATGCAATACTTTTTGGCAGTTCAGTAATCTCAGTAGTGTTATATCACAACTGCATGCACAATTGTTTTCTAGAAATGGATGCACAATGTTTGGCTTAGGCTGATGCCAGACAAGGCGTTTTTACGCTGTGTATTTTCTAATTCTCTCGGCGGCTGAAAAACGCACAATATCATCATCCGTAGAAATAACTTAAACAGTCTCGATGGAAAATACACTATGCGTAAATACGCTAGAAAACGCGGCACCACTGACTTTTCATGAGTTTGCCGAAATACGCCGTTATTTGCACAGCAACCTATTCCTATGTATACACAAAGGCAGCTGCCAGACTTTGCGGAATACGCAGCGTTTTTACTATTTCGCACTATTAGCACCATGGGAAACGGGATTTGCTGCGTCACCAGTACTAGGCAAAAGGCCTGGCTGAAAAACCCCATAGTCAGGGACTGTGTGGGTTGTGCTGCGTTTTTAGGCGGAGAAAATACGCAGCGTAAAAACGCCACGTCTGGCATTAGCCTTAAGGGCAATAGTAAACAGGGGGGCCCCAATATAGTTAACAGAGGGGCATTTTGCAGCATTTGCTGCCAGTCAATAATGCAGTCAGGCACCTAAATGCTTGGAATTGTCTTTCCATTGATTTTACTGGTAGCAATAGTTGGCTTCCATGTAGCTGTTAAAGTGACTCACTTTAGCAGCTGCAATCCTGTCACTTATCATATAGTGAAACGTGCTTTATTTTATCCATGGCCAGTTGTAAGCTGATGTACAGTTTGTAGTATGCCTGTACATGATACTTTCACAGAGATTTGTTTGGTTTACAGAGCAAAAACACTTGCAAATCAGTAAATATAAGTAGAAAAAGAGGAAACTAATAAAGCCTACTTTAACCAATATGCAGAATGAATACACCGCCCTGATCTATGGTTAGTCTCTTGTATTTGATATTGGCTGTAATATTTCAAGGAATAATTCATTGTATTCTATAACTAGGATACAGTTTTGGATCAATGCACCAATATCTTGTGTGCATTGTGTGCAACACTTCATTGCAAGTAACTGGGGGACAAACCATATTTATAGATTGGGTATGCAATGCTTTTAGGTCTTCCAAACAATATAACATCTGTAGATTCTTATTCCTTCCTCTGCAGCAGAGCAAATATAAGATAGAGGAGGCTAAATGTAGTCCTGTGTAGCCAACCAGTATGGATAATGATTTGCACATTCTGTGACACTATTTTAGAACTTTTAGAAGGTCATCAGAGGCTAAAATGATCTGTATAACAAGGTAAAATTAATGATGATTCGCTCTTTCTGGGTTGTGTGAATAATTTAGGTAATAACATTCAGCCTTGTGTGCAGCAATACTTGTTGAGCATCACTTTCTAAGGAGCCTGACACTGATTCTATTATTTTGCTTTATTTGAAAACAGTGATGCAGTGCGGGAAGGGAAAGTCCTGTTATTATAGGTTTCTAACCAAGGGCCAACAGTGGATCTGGCTCCAGACTCACTACTTCATCACATACCACCAGTGGAATTCCAAGCCAGAGTTTATTGTTTGTACGCACACTGTCGTCAGGTAAATCTCTTGCCTCTTATATTGTTATGCTGATAGGTCTGCTTTGGTAAATCATTGTTACTAAACCTGACTACTGTATATACTCGAGTATAAGCCTAGTTTTTCAGCACCCAAAATGTGCTGAAAAAGTCACCCTCGGCTTATACTCGAGTTGGGTGCCATGGGTCCCTCTAGACTACCACCTTTTGTCCTTTGTGTGCAAATTAGGCCACCCACAACCAGACCCTCAAGTGCCCTGGCCTGCTCCCAGTCACAATACTTATTTCCCCTTTCATGTCCTCTGGGACCGGGTCTGCTGCCAGTTTGCCAATGTGCAATGAGCGTGGGGTAGTACTCTATATTGTTTTGTTGACCCTCTTCTCCACTTACAGAGCTAGTTTACTGTTTTAAAAACATATACCCCACTGATGCCTCAATTAATGTTATTTTATTGGTATTTATTTTGATTATTAAAACTTATCAGTAGCGGCTGCATTTCCTGCCCTTGGCTTATACTCGAGTCAATAAGTTCCAGTTTTCTTAGGTAAAATTAGGACTTATTGACTTATACTCGAGTCAATTTTTCCAGTTTTCTTAGGTAAAATTAGGTACCTTGGCTTATATTCGGATCAGCTTATACTCGAGTATATACGGTAATTTGCCAACTGGCAGTCCCTTCTCAACCTGTCAGTATTTCTGACACTTACTGACTACTGCAGCACAAGTATGGCAAATCCTTATAAAGGATTATGGGGCTCAAACAGATAATGCAAAAGCATCGGGCAAATACTTTTACAGGAAAGTTATAAAGCTTATACAAAGACAATGTTATAATAAAAGAATAAAATATGGTTTAATTTCTGGTGTTGGCATCTCCTTAAATTTGAGGCCTATGCATTAGGAATGTTTTACGAAAGGGTAATGTTACACTGACCAGCTATGGGTTCAGAAAATACTGTGATACTGTTTTAGCTGTGGGCAAGAGGCTTTGTGGGAGTCTAGGGAGGTTATTTTGCAATTAACTAGAAACAAAATGGCAACTCTCACAGATACAAATGTTCAGATACATAGTACATAGTATTTTTTATAGTAAAAAGTGAAACAAAACCGTACTTATTAAAAGGGCAGTGCATTTTCTCTTGAAAATATAGCAGTATAATTCTGTGTGTACTGCTTTTCAAAACCAGTGAAAGAACATATTAAAAAGGTATTCATGGATGGGGACAGGGTTGGACTGGGGGCACCCACCCACCCACCCCTTCCCCCAAGTGCGCATAGTTTATTGTTACGTTAGGCACGTCAGGAGAAGCGGCCCAGATGAACAATCTCTATCAAGCTTTGTGTAACATGTTGCTGTTGTATACATGATTATTATTATAAATCTTGAGAACAGCTTTATTATGGATCCCAAGCATATTGTTGATTGTAGTCCAACAACACTTGGGGACCCAAGGTTAATAAACAAGGACATGGAGTGACGGCTGGCTTCACTTAAATCTATCTGCAGACAACAGCTCCACCTAGAGGCATATAAAGAAATTAGCAAGTAACTGGTCTGTGTACACTTGGGCTTCTGAGTCTTTGTTCTTGCAAACATCACTGGTGACTATTATGTTTTTCTTTTACCTTCATACACTCATGATGTTTGGCTGAAAGTTATTATCAGCAAAGCTGCCCAGTAATTTTTATATGATTTTTAACTACCAACTGGAGAATTGTCTTGCACCTGTAATTAGGTTTTCACTGCCTTCTGTAGAGAGCCCCCAAAATGATACAAACAAACACTGGTCTTACATTATCACTGCTACATAATAGAATAATTTTTGCTTGTTTATTCATTTCCGAGTCGATTTGTGTTTCCCTAGCTATGCTGAAGTTCGAGCAGAGAAAAGGAGAGACCTTGGGTTGGAGGAATCAGCTCTTGAGTTATCAGAAACTTCAATGAAGGTACATAGTGTGTCCCACGTCCCTTGCCAAAGTGCTTGCTTAGTGGTTGCATGGAACTGCTTTATCAGAAAAGATGACATTACTCCTATGCCCAATCTTACCTTCCTGCATCCAAGCCATGATATCAGTAATAGTAAAGCAAGGGAGACCTAGCAACAAATGTGATTCATAACGCCCCATCTCACTACTTAATTTGGATATTAACATATTTGCCAAGGTTTTGTCCACTAGACTAAAAGGAGTTATCAGCTTTTCCAACCGAACCAGACAGGTTTTATGCCTGGGAGGGCAACAGATGTGAATATCAGACTTCTCTATACCAACATCCAGGCTAAGCATTCAAACAACAGTAGAAGGGTCGTAGTCGCACTAGACACGGCCAAGGTGTTTGACACAATTGAATGGGCATATTTCTAGGTGGTATTAATGCTTTGGTCTGGGGGACAGATACACTGTGTAGGTAAGGTCATTATATAGGTCCCCAACTGCAAAGGTCTAAGTCAACTCATACCTATCGGAGACCTTTGAACTACACAGGGGCACCTGGCTGGGGTGATCAAGCTGTTGGCCATTCTGATCTAGAGGAACCTTTACATAGTATGTCTGAAATTGGGGAGACTTGAGGAGAATGTGTCTTTGTATGCTGACAATATGCTGGTGTATCTAGTAGACCCTGACGTGTCTCTCCGGGCTGTTACAGGTGGCAGACCACTATGGGACTACTCAGGTCTACTCTATCTACTTAACTAAAGTTGGTTCAAGCAAATTGATAAAATAAGAATAAGTCTGGCTACTTTACAATCCCCAACCACAAACGGGGGCCTGGCACTGCCAAACTTTATGCTCTATTACCACATTTCCCAACTGGTATACCCACATTGGTGGTTAGCACCAGATATAAATAAGCAGGCACTGATAGTGGAGGCAGCATGCAGCACTTCCCTGTAAGCACTACAAACCACCTTTACAGAGGTAAACATTCAGTCTTTCCAACCACCACCACCACAATATATACCTGAAAAGATACTACCCAAGGCCAGAAATCTGATCCTTGGGTACCCCCTTATGGGAGAAACAAGAAACTCCCTCATTTCCTTAGGCTCCCAAAAGCTGGTCTATGGGCCACATTAGGTGTTAAATATATGGGACAGTTAGTCCACGGGAGACAAATTAAATCCTTTCAAGAGTTGAAAACAGAATATCAGCTGCCATCTCATATGTCCATATGTTAGGTATGTCCAGCCGAGACATTCCTTTCAGGCCCAGTTCCCAACTATACCCATTGGCACATCCCAAAGCACTCTTGAACACTACCTCCGAAAGCCCAGATTTCAAAAAACTCTGAATACCCACCTGGAAAGGCTCCACTTAAAGTGGGCAGCAGAGATTCCTGCAATAGATGAGTAGGCCTGGGAGGGAGAATTGGAGCAAGTCCCTGAGCTTACAATATCCAGTAGAAACAGGCTAATCCAGATAAGGTTTCTCCACAGAGTATACCTAGGTCACTTCCTACTGGTTGGCCAAGATATACCCAGGCACCCCAGATATGTGTTACAAATGTGGAATTAAGGTAGAAATTATATATCATGTATTCTGGGAATGCTCCCATATTCAAAGGTACTGGGGTGCAATCCTAGATTTTATACAAACAAAATTTACCCTTTCGAATATACACTCACTAGAACTATGCCTTATGGGCCATACAGAGCCACTAACTCATACCAGGGGTTATTCTATTTACAACTCCTATACTACGCCAAAAAGGTATTTTACTAGTATGGAAAGAGACCAGACCATCAACTCTGACACAATGGAAAAAAGGTCCTTCCTGTGCAGAAAATGGTGTATATAGCCAGAGGGTGTCCAGAAAAATTTACTGCCATCTGGGATCCATGGCTGACATTACCAGAGATGGCAGCTGAGACAGATTAAAGGGGATCACATATCCCGAGGGAAAAGATCCAGACCATAACACTGCCAGTTAACCACCTAGCATACAGCATCTCTCCCAGTGTGTAGAGTAAATGCTTTAAATGTTTGATTATCTAAAGTCAGATGTAAGACACCTTGGGCCTGATTCACTAAAGTGCGATAAAAATTATCGCATGATTTTTTGCGGTAAAAAAGACGTGATAATTTGCGCACGATTCACCATAGTATTATCGCGTGCGATAAATCGCCATTTTCGCATGCGGTATTTCTCGCGCTAGTTTTACCGCATGCGTTATTTTCCGCGCTGAAAAGAATACGATCGCATGATTCACTATAACTTTTGCGCGCTAAATATCGCATTCGGCTATGCGAAAATTAACTCCTACTACAGGCAGGCGAAAAATTATAGAAAAGTACAGTAAATGATTTTTTGCAATAAAATATGGACTTACAGTGTTATTTATTCAGTCCGTGTTTCCCCTAGAGTGACGCAGCCGCCAGTTTGCAGCAAAATGGTAATTTTTAATACAGTAATTTTCCGCAAGTATTGGCGTGTATGGCTAACATGGCGTGGGTTTATTCGCACGACTATTTATATTCGGCTACAAGTGATGAAATGTTTCGCCAGGCATGGATTCGCAGCGAATTTTTGGACGTGCTGCGAATTTTTTCATGCGTTTCGCAAAACAAACTGCCAATGGCAAAACGCATGAAAAAATTCGACACGCAAAAATTCACCGCACGTCCAAAAATTGACACAGGCGTCCAAAAATAATAGTCGCGGGCAACAATTTTTTTGCCCGCACAACATTTTTGCCATTTCGTGGATCTTTCGAAAGATTTGCTAATTTTTCTCTAAAGATAACCAGAACACATTCGCTCATCACTAGTGGCTAATATTTATATACACCATTTATATGCACGACAATTTTTATACACTATTTCTAAGCTACTATTCAAATGCGGCGACTATTCGCGTGCATTATTTAGCGCATGTACCGGCAAATACCGCATTGAAATAGTCTTCGCGAGTTAAATAACGCATGCGATATCGCACGTAAAAAAGCGCAAGTATGCTTATAGTGAATCGTGCGATAAATTGCCAAAATTAAGACGTGGTAAAAATTTTTGGGCACGCTAAAAATAGCGCACGTTAAGTTGCACTTTAGTGAATCAGGCCCCTTGTCTCCTTTTTCTCATAGTCTTTACTGTTGTACTGTTTTAAATGAAAATGCAAAAATAAAAACTTGAAAAAAAAAATGAAATTCAGTAATAAAGGCAGTTTGATACACACTAAACTCACTTAAAGGAATACTTTAATCAGTTAATAGAGCTTCTCCTGGGAGTAGGAGAAACATAAGGTTACCTGAAAGCAGTTCTAATGTGTAGTGCTGGCCTTTCTGAAAGCTTAGGCACAATGCACTGAGAAATGTGTAGGTGCTTTTGCTGTTAAATAGAAGAAAAATGCAAGCGCTTATATTATATTCATCTCCAGTGGAATCTAGAAAAACAAGATTATGACCTCTTAAAAACAAAACCATGTGCGGTATCACATCCTGGTGTCTCTGCTTTGCTAAGTATGCATCCACAACTATACCAAATGTATCATACACTACTGTATGTGACTCTCTACCATATAATGTATTACATCAGGACTCATTTAGGAAAGCACAAGTGTGAATTGAGTGCTAGTGAATTGCTGTGAATTGAGCGCTAGTGCACCTATTGACACTGGGAGATCCTGGAGCTATTGCCACCTTGAACCTTGATCAAGATGGTGATAATTTTAGAGTTCCTTCAGTATGCTTCACCAATATGTACAGCAGACGTTAACCCAAAGAATCACACACACATGCCATTAAAAAGAAATTCCTAGCATGGTTGCAAAGATGCTGACATTTTGGATAAAAATATGGCGATTTGTGTCTGAAATTGCACTTTGCACACTGCACTTGTGGCTGTAAATGACCCCTATCATGTGTGTGTTTGTTTATGTACTACTGCTATACAGCTGAATCATGTATGACTGTAATGAACTCCCCCATTGCAGCCAGTGATCACCCATGCTATTCAGTAATTCACCGTTAATAATAATTTATTTACTATTTTTCAGCCCCAGAATACTTTCTTAGAAATCAGGCACACAACCCAGGAGCCCAGCAGGGAAAGGATGTCTGTTTCATCCCACAGCTCCCGAATATCCTCCCACACAGCACTATCCGACTCTGCCTGTATGTATGAACAACCCATAAGGGCACTGTGCATGAACTAAAACTAGTAAAATCAGAATAATGCCAGTGACTGTGCAGTCACATAAAAAGGCTCAGTCGTGTATATTCTGCATGTGCCTATATTACTGTTTTGCCTTTGCAGCCACATCCTCCATGAGAATTACAGAGGCTAGCACACCATCCAGGCGCTCTCTAAATGTGAACCAGCAAGAGAATCCTCAGATAAGAATGGCTCCAAATTCAAACCAGGTAATAACATGTACAGGACACTTTGCTTTGCAATATTCTCTGTCTTTTTCTCTTTGGAAATAATGTTGTTAAATATAAGTTTAAGGACAGCATAATAAAAATAATTTTCAGTTGAGCTTCCCTCTAATCTGGGAGCATGTTTAAATGAGAAGGAAAGGCATTTTGGCATTTACTGCCAATAGATTAGCCACATCAGTGCCACCTAGAATGCTATATTTAGTCTGTAGAAAGCTTTACCATACCTGAGTAAAGAGCCCTAGAAGCTAATTTTCTTTGTTTAAGATAGCAGCATCCATTTTGAATTGGTCTCCATAGCTTCCTCCTGCAGCTCTACCCGTTGGTAACTCAGATCACACATTCTTATGGGAGGGGGAAGTGAATTCTTATAGGAGAGGGGAGCAAAAAAAGGGAGAGGGAGAGAGGAGAATGCTGCTCAGACTCATGCCCCAAACCTGAAGGAGCCCTAAAGGACAGGAAGTCTGACACCTAAGAACATCTTTACAAAAAGAAGAAAAGAAATCCTTTGTTTCTTTTGATAGAAAGCGTTTCTGTGAGTGCTTATGGCTGTGTTTACATAGACCTTTCTCATTAAGCTTACTTAGTTTTTCATTTTATTACTCCTTTAAAACCTGTGACTTCAGAACCCAATGCTCAGGCTTTACCTGCAGTAAATGTTTTCTGAGTGTTTTTGAAGCAGAGATAAATTATTACGTGGTTGGCTAAGATTTAGGGCCATGGCAGACAAGGAGATAGGTTGCCTGAGGCCAATATGCACAGCTGAATTGAGTAATGTGTTTTATTTGCAGAGATTCTAAGGCTAATGCCACACATAGCGTATGGCGCATATTTTTGGCTCTGGTGCAGGCACATGTAGCCGATATCTGGCAAGAAACGCGAGACTTGGCATTTTCGGCAAATATTGCCCACATGTGCCTGCACCCAAGTGTATTAAATTCATACAGGAAGAGGCATATTTAAGGGTATGGAGCGTATTCTCTGCAAGCGTTTTTCAGCTTGCCAAAAGTATGTTCCATACGCTACGTGTGGCATTAGCCTTATGTTAGAGAAAGGGCTGTGTCTGGTGTCATTTACATAAACTACGAATTTGCACACATTTTGTAATCCAGAGATGCTCCTTTTATTTATTCTGCTTTTTCTCAATAGCCAGGAAGACCTCAAGTCTCATCAGAAAATCTGTCTCAGCATCATGTTGCTCATTCTACAGTTTCACCTCAACAGGCAATTATGGTAAGTATAGTGGGAATAAGGGTGTTTGAATGGGAACCAGGATGTTCCTCAAGGACTTATACGAATAACTAATTCTGCAGGGAGCCAGGGGCAAAGTAAAAGGGAAGATGGAAGCACTAATCCTAAAACAACAGTTGTGCCTAAATGTAATAATATGTTATACAGGTATGGGACCTGTTATGCAGAATGCTCGGGACCTGGGGTTTTCCGGATAGGGAATCTTAATCTAATGTGGATCTCTATACCTTAAGCCTAATAAAATATCATTTAAATAGTAAATAAACCCAATAGGATTGTTTTGCTTCCAATAAGGATTAATTATAGTTGGGATCAAGTACAAGGTACTGTGTTAATATTACAGAGAAAAAGGAAATAATTTTTTAAAAACTAGAATTACTTGCTTAAAATGGAGTTTTTGGCAGATAACCTTTCTGTAATTTGGAGCTTTATGGGCAACAGGTTTCCGGATAATGGATCCCACACCTGTTTACATTTACAGATACTATTTGTCTGTGTTGATACTGTGGGGAAGCCCAGTAATGGCATTTAAACCCTTTTCATGAGCAACTAGTGCCAAATCCATTCTATTCTAAAACATTTATCTGTTTTTTGATATTTCAGAGAGGGTGAAACATCCTCTGTGTCTGCCTCAAACTTTTATGTAAATGGTGTAACTATGGTTTTGCTCGCTGTTTTTTCCAGTAAAAAATATTATTTACTGTTAGCCAGTGTGTAGGGTAAAAACATTTTTTTAGCAAATGATCCTTTAAAGGGACAGTAATTATAATATATATAATATATAATAATACTGTTGCTGTTGACTAGTAAGAGTTGTGTGTTTGCTACAGAAAGACAACTACAGTTTATATAAGTAAGCTGCTATGTAGCCATGGAGGTAGCCATTCATGCTGGAAAAAAGGCAAGGGTTCCATAGCAGATAACAAGAATAGAAGAAGAATAGAATACAAACATATTTTATCTGTTATCTGCTATATAACTGTGCCTTTTCTATTTTGAATGGCTGCCCCCATGGTTATATAAACTATAGTAGTGGTTTTTTTGGTGTTAAGGTGCCCATACACTATAAGGGTGGGCGATATCGGGTAGCAAGTAACTTAAAAAAAAAATAATTACATTTGTGGTTATGGGGCAGTCGGTTCGGGGACCACATCAACGAGCTGATGCGGTCCCCGATCCGACCAGATTTTATAACCTGGCCGATCGAGATCTGGCCAATTTCAGGCCAGAAATCGGTCGGCCAGGCCGCTCTGTTCTGCCCATACACAGGCCGATTAGCTGCCGAATCGGTCCAAGGGAACGATATCGGCAGCTATAGTCGGCCCGTGTATGGGGACCTTTACTTTTTATTTAAAGGGGCAGTAAACCCCATTGTTCAACTTGATTAGGCTTGAGCTCAACATACTTTTTGCCTATTGTTTACCATTGCTGTCCAACTGGCGGCCTGTTGGCTTTTTGATAATTTTGTATCAAAGTCAGCAGTTCCTAAACAAATAACTAAAAATTAGTCACAGACAAGGATATTCCTACTGCAGCACCAGGATTATCTAAAAGTTAAGCATTTCATCTTAAATAAAATAGTTCTGTCCTTGCCTGTAATGTGTGCAAGGCAGTACTTGCTCTAATAGAGGCTTTGAACCTTCCACAATACTAACTATTTTGTACCCCCTAGCTTTTCATGGCAGGTATACTAAACTGGTATGCAAGATGTGAAACATTCCTATCAGTTCTACATCAGGAATCTCATTCTTACCTGATGAACTGGGATTACTGTGCAGTATTTGCTTGCCAGTATTACACTGAAATTAACTTCAGAAGGACAATTGCAGTGCAGCTTGGGTGTTCATAGTTAGAAAATAATTATCACCGGGGGTCCTACTGAATTACTTGTAATGCTGACCCTGGAGGACTTGGGAGAGGCCATTTTGTGCAGTGTTGCTTTAGGAATCCATCCCAGCACCATTTGGGAGATGTAACCCTGCTATGGAAGGTATATGCCCCCTCTAAGGTTGATGGCCCATGGAGCAAGTTAGTCATCTGTGATAAATCTGCTACCGCTGGTGATTAACCACTCCAAAATGCCTTTCAACCAGCAACAATAGGAGTCGCTAGTGGAAAGGCGTACGCATCACTTTCTGAAGTCGCGCAAAGCTTTCTCCTGCAGGCAACTTTGTACGATTTTGGAAAGCCGAAGCAATGCATAGGCATTTCCACTGGCGACCCCTATTCTTGCTGGGGGAAAGGCATTTTGGAGCAGTTAGCCGCCCGCAGTAGATCTAGCACGGGTGACTACATCAATCCATGGGCCATCAGCCTTATGGGAAAGCAAGAGCCTTTCTGCATTTATATTTATTAATGAGATTTTTCCATTTGTGCAACAGCCTGTTTACCATTATCCCAATTCGGCCCAGTTTGAGATAGGAGAACATATGAAGGAGCAACTACAAGAGAGAACTCGGATGTTACAGGCTGACATCCAAACACAGCAGATGGAGCTGGATGTGATCAAGGAGCAGCTTCGGAGAATGGAGGATTCTAATCGGCAGGTAAACCTATTGTATTTCTATGACATAGTGCCAGAGAGTATGGTGCCCTCTAGCTGTTCCATTGTTATATAGAGCAGCCACAGAACACCTTCAGCTGGAGGACTGCATACTTTCTTTTTGTTGTATATGATATTCTTATTATTGTCATGACAATTTGGCCATAACTTCCAAAGTTCACTATAATCTATAAGATAACAGCAAAATGATAGCTGAAAAACAGCATACTAGTGATCAGCAAATGTCTGCAAAATTTGAGAAACGTGGCTACCGCACAACATTTTTGACACACATTACTTTTTTTTTATGCGCCCCTGACTTTTTTGACGCAACTTCAACTTCTTGACACAACCGCAACTTTTATTCCACAGAGAATTGTTGGGCCTGTTTTGCAAGAAAATCCACTAATGGCAAAATTCAGAATTTTGCATCAAATCCGTGCATGGCGAAAAATTTTGCTCATCACTACAGCATACTCACTGGCAAATTATTTTGAATCTGTTATCCTTCTTCTTCTTTGTTAGTATGTTATTGATTATATAATGCTCATATAATAATTTTCTAACAACTATAACAACAGCACCACATGATGGTCAGTTTTATATCTGTGCTCTGGTCAGGGGAATGTGAAAGAGGAACATTCAGCTGTTGCTCTCTTTAGGAAAAAAAACTAAATCATCAGATAACTTTTCTCATGGTAAAACAACATTAGAACAGTTCTATTTTTAATTCTGACACATTCTGCTGAATTTTTCACAGTCAGAAAATAGACCAGCGGGAAGCGCTGCTGTTACAAAATGTATTATATTATAAGTATACATTTTCTTTTTTCTACATCTGCTATTCACCCCCTGTGTTTACAGCCTGGAATAAGAACTTTATATAGTGCTAAACCTAATCTCAGATGAAATGATGTTCCGTTCATATGCTTCTTTCAGATGCCGCAACCAATCCCCATGGGATACAGCAGTTTACAACAATCAGATCCTAGAATGGTGTCTCATCAGTCGTCTGGGGCTCCTAGGCAAAGTGTTGATTCAACCAAGAAGTCTCAGGGCATGATTCCAGCAAAACGTTTCTGTGTGTCCAATGTAGCTGTTCAGCACCAGTATCTGACTCCTGCACAGGTAAAAAACAAATGCAGAATATGCATCTATATGTATTTCATATAAGGGGAGTTGGTGATATTGAGGCTTGATCTCTGTGGCAAGCTAGCTTCTATGGTCTTCACCGTCTGTAAAGCAATCTACAATATATACATAACCAACCTTTATTAAGATGGGATCTCTAGAAAGTCCTGTCATGTGGAAGAGATTGATCTCCTCTATGGAAGTGAGCACTGCTAGGCCAAAACAAAGCAGACAAGAACAAATACATTCTATGATTCTTTAAGGAGAAGGAAAGATAAAAACTAAGTTAGCTTTATCAGAAAGGTAAACACAGTCATAAGCACTCATAGAAAGAGTCTTCTATCAAAAGAAACACAAGATTTATTTTCTTCTTTTTTGTAAACGTTTTTCAGTTTCAGACTTCCAGAAAGTTCCTTCAGGGTGTGATCAGTTTGCTCCTCTCTCCCTCTCCCCCTCCCTTCTCCTGCACCGCTCCCATCAGAATTAGCTCCCCCTCCCATCAGAATTTACTCCTCCTCCTAACTGTGCAGTATAATCTTAGCTACCAGCTGCAGCACAGAAGTTACTGAGACCAAGCTAAAATGGCAGCTGGTATCTTAAACAAACAGAGGGAGCTTCTAGGGCTGTTTAATCTGTATGGTAAAGCTTTCTGCAGAATAAATATAGCGTTCTAGGTGGCACTAAATCTATTGGCGGTAAAATGCCAAAATGACTTTCCTTCTCCTGTAAAGATTCCAGAATTTGCAAAATGTTGCCCTTCATCTCTAAAAATACAATTTCTGTTAGCTAGAAAAAAACCTAAAAGTTAATTTAAAGCCTGGATATGTATTCTATATGGTGACATCTAGAATATATTTTTCTAAATTTGTATATGTATTTTGTGCACTCAGAATACACAGCAGCATTTGCAGCAGGGTCCTCTACAGCAACAGCAGCAGCAGCCACAGAATCCTCTACAGCAACAACAGAATGTTTTGCAGCAACAGCGGCAACAACAGTTACAGCAAAAACAGCAGCTCCAGCTACAAAAACAACAACAGCTACAAAAACAACAGCAGCAATTACACAAGCAGCAGCAGCTACAGAAACAAAACCAAATTCAACCCCATCAGCATCAAAGGCTCATAAGAGGGAATCAGCCACAGCAGACAGCAACTCTGCCTGTCCCAGCTCCTAGTAACATTGTAATGCCGCTGTACAGCAACACAATGTTTCCTCAAGCACATCCCACTGTTGTTAATTCAAGGGTTCCATCTGAAACTGGGGATCGCCAACAAGCAACTGAATACAAACAGGACAGGCACTTAAGGTTGGGAAATATATATATTTTAGCTGGCATTTTATAAGGGGAAAGATCAAAATGCATTGCTTTACTCATTATGTGCCATGTGGATAATTTGGGGTTCATACATATAGCAAAACTAGGAAAGAAGGTTTCCAAGCTTGGCCCAAAATACCAGTAGCTGCCTGTACTTTTATATCTATTGCTGTGAATAGTAATTGTAAATGAGCTCTCAGAACTCTGATGGGCACATGAACATTAAAGTTAATTTTAGTATGGAGTAGACAGAAGCATTTTAGGCAGCTTCTGGGTTGTCCTCATTCTGAAGCTCTCAGACTTGGACTTGGCCATACACGCACCGATAAAATCGTACGAAACCTCGTTTTCAGACAGTGTGTGGGCTCAGAATTATCGCCCCTAAATTTTCGTTCCTATGGCGATAGGTTGTTTAGTTGATCAGCAAGATTAGAATATTCTGGTCGGATAAAGATAAAATCTGCGCATGTATTGTGTATTGGACAATATCCTTGGGGGACCTACAATGGAAGTCACTTTGGTATGATCAGTGTCTGCCAACTATTTCATTGTATGATCGATATCCAAACGTTCGTTGGAAGACTGAAATCTAAATGTGTATGGCCACCTTAAATCTGCTGGCTGGATGCTAGGGCTTTATTACCCTAGTAACTGGGTTGTGGCTGAGAATTAGAACTTCAAAATGAATAGGAGAGGGTCTGAATAGAAAGATAAGCAATAGAAATATTAGTAACAATAAAATGAAAGCCTTGCAATCAGTGACCTTGACCACCAGATAGCATTCTTGGGCAATGGTCTACTGAGCATTTTATCATGATTTCTTGCTCTTGGACAAAATTCTAACTGATGACATCACTAGTCACCATTTATAAGGATATAATTTACAGGATATGTATGACTGTTGTATATTATATAAGGATATTAGAAAGAATGCTGGAGCACTTCGACTTCTTCAGCCTATGGCCTTGGAACAAAGAAATTTTCATTAACTTCTAATATTTCAAAGTAGCTATACATATCTCTCCCCAGGTATGCATGCATATACAGATCTACTTGCACATGTGCATACATTTAATATATTTTTTATTGTATCCATTGAATAATTTCATCCTTTTTATTCATCATTCCCAGTTTGTATTTACCGTTTTCTTTATAGATGTCTGGTGACCAGACAATTTATATGAAAGGCAAGCTCACTGTTTAATGGGTGGTACACCTTTACGTTAACTTTTCTTAGCAACTTTTCAGTTGGTTGTCATTTATTTTTCTAGTTCTTTGAGGTTTTATATGTGGGGTCACTGATACCAGTAGCCAAAGAATCTCTTGCTCTGTGAGGCTAACATTTTATTGTTACTTTTTATTACTTATCTTTCTGTTCTGGTCCTCTCTTATCTTCTAGTCTTTTATTAAAACTACTGCCTGTTGCTAGGGTAAATTGTACCCTAGCAACAGGTTTGCCACTGAACAGAAAGTTGGTTTAAAAACTACCAAGAATAAAAAATGACAAACTACTAATTTTCTTAGAATCTAAATGTATATGTCATACTTGAAGTCCATTTAAAGGGGAACTATCTGTTTCATTCTTCTCATTTTCAGTTCATTCTGATTTCTATAAATTACTTCACTTTCCTTTTGTTAATTTGTAGGTTTGATCAGGATCAGCAAATGCGGCCTCCATCATTACACATGCAGCCAATCACATGCAGTACAGTGATTGCTGTGCAACCTCCTCCAGCCTATACTCCATCGGTCATGATCCCTCATTCCAGTTTCAGCACCCAGCAAAGCCATGCGTCGGTCCATGTGCACCAATGCCAGCAGCAGCAGGTCCAGCCACAGCATCTGTATCTGCAGGTAGTTCTGATAAGAAAGACCCTTTTCCACTTTAGTGGAATATATTAATAATGCAATCTGCCATGACTGCTTTGCAATATACCCAGCTTTGATGGTTCCTTCAAATACTCCCAAGTTGCTTGTTTGTGATGCTGAATATAAATGGAACCCAACCTTATTTTTAAGCCAATTTGCATCAGGCATAAGATGAGTAATGCTGGGAAGTCCCTTGCTGCTGAATGATGTACTGAAACATGCACGGTTGTATTTGGGGCTGGTGTAGCAGAACAAGGGTGGGAATGACTGGTGCAATTATTCTTGATTACTGTATAACTATATAGCCTTAGGGCTACTGCCAGACAGGGCAGATTCTTAGCCAACATATAAATGCAGACATAAAATCAGCTGATCCACTGGTCTCTGCTCCCTCCTGTGTCTGTAGTGCAAGGCACTTAATTGGCCTGTGTACACAAGTGTGCTTTTTCGATCCAAAATCCTGACGTTGGAGAAAGCAGAGACCAGTGGTCAGCTGCATTTATTTGCAGGCTGAGAATAAGCCCTGGCCGTCATAAGTTTAAAGTCAGATGTTTTTAAACATTTTTGGATCAAGCTGGCCTATTCCCATAGGAATGAATCGAAAGTGGGTGAATTTTTCTGCGGTGAGCTCTAATCTCACATTTTGATAAATCTCCCCCATAGTATTATCTATCCTTCCCTCCATTTTGTCTTGGTTCTCATACAGAAATGGGAATTTGACATGGTTTAGTGACACAAGGCAAATGGTTGGGTGGGCTGGAGGCTTGTTTGTACTTGGGCCCACCAGGAGTTCCCCTAGGACGAGTCCTACAGTATATAACTATATTACTGTCCCTTTTATAGCAGTGTTGCTCAAAACTAAAATTGCCTAGCAAAATATCAAGAGTTAAAACATAAAAGCAACCATGGAGATGGATTCTAAAAGCAAAATTGCATGATCAATTTTCCTCATATTTTACAGGTCCAGTTGTCCAAGTAATAAAAAACAATCCTCCAAAATAAAAAAAAAACAAAAAAACACCACACACCTGTGGGTATTTCCAGTTACCTCTCTTCCCCCTAGTTGATGTGCTTACTAATACCTTTCTGATTTACAGATGCAGACCCAGGACACAGTACAAACTGCACATTCTCAACGCATTTTCCAGCAGCCTCACATGTCGCAGCAAAGCACAATGGGGTATTTTTTACATCCTCAGCAACAAAACCAATCTGGAAATGTGACTGACCTGCCTGAGATGCAGCTCCCATGATGCATCAATAAGAAGTGACAGTTAGACCTCAGGGACAGCAGATGTGTCAGAAAGGGAAAGGCCTCCCAGAATTCACTGCCTGGAGAAAGCTCTTCTGCCTCACAGCAACAGGGGGCGCTAAAACAGATGAGTCAATCCACTGGACAGAAACGACATACTGACGGCCCAAATCATGTTTCTAATGTTACTACTGATTGACACGGCATGGAATTGAAGCCAACACCTTCACCCGATGATAAAGTCCCGGCTGCCTTTATGGAGAATGAAAGTGTGTGTGTTCCAGTGTTACAATGTTATACCCAGTGTATATGTCAGGGGCTTTTATTGGTGTTGTCTGCCAAAGCTAATCAAGCTAATTACTATATTATTAATATTGACTCACTGCAAATGATAGCTCTTGGTAGTTACATTGTACTTTTTGCTACTGGTTTTCGTTTAACTTGTTGCAGAGCAATGCATTGTGGGTCAGAATGGCCAAAAAACGTGAAATTATTTAATGAAGGGCACACACTGCCGCAGCACTGGAATATTTCCTACTCAGCCCTGCACTGAATTTGCCCATATATATATATATAAATATATATAATATATATATGATCGCAGCCCTTTTCACCAAATTCTTTTTAAACCATTGCTGCACCATTATAAAAGAAGAAAAGGCAGATCCACAGGACAGGGGTGCAAATATGGTAGGAACCCCCCAGCAAACTTAAATGCTAAGATTTTTCCCCAGGCTGGTGCTCCTTTTAAGGAAAAAATGCACCAACTCATGGAAACAACATCAGTGCCAGCATTATGCTTATTTCTCCCAGGCGTCCCTACAGCAGGCTGAGCCGGTGCATTTTTTTAAAAGGAGCACCATACTGGGAAACAATCCTAGCAATTCACTTTTCTGGGGGGGTTCCTAATCCTACCCTACTGCTAATGCCAACTAGGGCTTATTCTTGGCTTATAAATAAACTCAGGCTTAGAATCAGCCAACTGCTGGTCTCTGCTCCTTCCTGAGTCTGCACCATTAGGCAAGGATTTTGGCGTGAAAAATCACATGTGTGTTTCCATGCCAAAATCTGCTCTGTGTGTGTCTGCACCCAGTTTGTGCACTGTGCTCTATAGAGCATAATTATTATCACAGATTGTCCCAAACCGATTTCTCAAAAAACATCTGATGCTCCATTGTGTGTGTTATGCATGAATGACTAAGAGCTAGTGTCCCTCAATGTGCGCTACAGAATCCCAGTGCTAAAGCACCTGAGTGAGCCAGTTCAGTCCTCAAAATTTCTCAGTGGGCAAGTTATTTATAATTTTTCATAATACTTTATGAAAACTCTTAAAGGATTTTGGGAAATCAGACAATTTGGTGACTTGGGATTTTATCACATGACCCTTGTGTACTAGGCCAGGACACTTGCACTTTGTCACATAGAGACCAACTGGCCAAAGAAACACTTGCTGGTTAATAGATTTTGAAAACTGAACTTGGAAAAATCAGCATTCTACCTTAAAAAGGTAAGCACTGAAGCAGGTTTTAGTGAATAATTGTATTATGTTTATAATCTAGGGTATATGTGCACACTCCTAAGGTTATTTTAGGAATCGTATGATCATATACAGGCCACCAATACCAAGGTGGCTAACATCTTATTACACAGCAGGGTGTACATTGCTTATTTTAATACAAGAGTTTTAATTATGTCATGTGACCTCACTAAGCACCTTTTATAGAGATATATTTTAAAGCTTATTCAGAGATCTTGTGCATTATTAATATATCTATAAGTATTGGCTGATTTATATAGGTATATATATATATATTTTTTTTTTTTTTCCATCTGTGAGTTTGAACTTGAAGTCACTATCCAATACCAAAGGATACTAATGGGAGAAATCCATTTGTGCAATGCAGGAGCCTCTGCCATCTCATTGTTAATGCTTCTGCTCCTGTTTATTCTGTGTAATTATCGTTAGTACTAGAGGAGCCAACCGGCTGATGCTGCCAGTTTGCATGAACAACAAGCCAAACAATTTGGTGATGAATGGCTTGGATTCGGAAATATGTTGTATTATGGGCCTCTTGGGGGCTGATATTTTATTCAAGCCAAGTTGCACATCTGCCAAAACATCACTAACCTGGAAAATGAGGAGCTGAAATGATGTTGGCTGACTTAATGAACACTAAAGGGGTTAGTGCCTGTAATTTATTTGTGTATTTGAAAATTTTCTATTTTTATTTATAATCCCTGTCGACTTGTTTTATGTTTGAAGCACTTTCCCCGCTAATTATTCGATTGGCGCTGAGTGAAAGGGAAGTTTGGTTACAGGAACATTTACTGATAGATTCATAATTACTTTTGTATCAGCTTATGTGTAAATAAGTCAGAGCTGACAGTGTTATTGGCCGAGACATTGGGCAAGTGCTAGAATGGGGAGCAGCTAGAGCGGTGTTAACGCTGAGGATTTCCTATAGATTTTTCCTATAGATGCCATATAACCCCAACTCATTATTATGTTACAGTTTCTTTGTCCGTGGATCCTGTAGTTCCCAAAAGAGATGTTAGGCCTCAAATTGGACAATTGTGACAGAAATATTAAAAGCACTAAACAATGATTACCCAGCATCATTTATACAATGCCATTAATAGAATATTTCCCCTCGAGCAAAAGACCCCAAAGGAAATGCCTTTTCTGCCTGCTAAAAAAGACCGCACAGAGCTGCCACCACTTTTTCAGGCAGATGGGGCATTTGGACCACAACTGGGCAGTGGGCAGCAATGGTCAGAGGTCATATGGATGTGCCAGTTGCTGCTCATAATGCTATAGAGCTACATTTTCATAAACAAAAGCATAAGCCAAAAGTAAAGGCAATATATTTATCATTATACTGATGATTTATGCTGAAAGAAGAGTCAGTGTCACTGCCAGTAACACTGCAGTCAGGTTATTTCACTATATAATGTCTGTATTCATGTACAAAGTATAGGATAACATGAGCCTATGGGTGTGGCAAATTAGAGCCCAGAGTGATGATTAAAAAGATATATATTTGTGTTTTACTTCAAAATGGCAGTTTTCCCCAAATCCTGGTTTGGGAGATCATTATCAGCTAGCAAAGCCAAAGAGGCACAGTGACCAGCAGCACTAGATGTACAAAGAGTTACATGAAAGGGAATATTCACCAATACACTGTCTCGTTAAAATTCCGTATTTATACTGCAACACAAAGATTTATACACACATATACCAGTGTCCAGAGTGGTAAAGCATTTAATGTTCAAGGTGCCTCATTGATTCTGCTTACTGCCCATGCCCCTTTTTTATGGCTGGATCCTGCATACCTATGTGCAGATGCATCATGTTTCCATATTGTAGGCCTAATAATTAGTGTTGTGTTGTTCCCACGCTGGATAAAAAGAACGGTAACAGATTACAATCATTCAGGGAATCATAGTAACCCAACAGGACCCAGTAGTCTGTGAAGGTGCATAAACCTAATAAAGAAGTGTCACTGCCTATTTTACTCAAATCCTTACATGCAACCCTCTGCGGTTCTGGCCAAGTCCAAATGCCAGGGAGGAGTGACTTATCCATTAGGGTTTTGGGCTAGAACAAGATAAGGGCTTTGGTCAGCTAAGGAAGGTATCCAGGGATCTTCTGTCTGCCCGACTGATATCTAATAAGATACTGATTCCATTCATGGGAGCCCCAGCTGTCAGTATGATCAACATAGTAAAAAGAACATTAGACATTATCTCTGTAGCCTTATGTCATGCCCCAAGGGCACTTAATCATAGCCTAGATTGTGTCCTCCAAGCATGAAATCAGTAATACTACAGAGATGAGGTCTCAAGTAAGAGAATGTTCTGCTCATTATCCCCCAACCCCCACTCATTACTGTTTTGTTATGTGGAGGGCGGTTGCACCTCACATTAGGCCTGGCACTGTGGGATGTGTTCCGGTGTCATGTGGTATAATTCACATAGAAGCCTGGAAACTTACTGTACTCAGTGCCTCTTTTATAGCCACCCTTGAAAATAGCAAAGTACTCTATAACATGGCAACCTAAGTAATGTTTGCTTTCCAAGTGCAAAAGGAAGTTAGATTGCTAAGAGAAAAACATCTTGTGCCAAAGGTTTTAGGGGCATAGTGAATGATTTTGCTTACACTGGGCTATAGAATGATCTAGTAAAGAGAAACCAAGTGATGTGGGGAAGGCTTATTTCTGGTTCTAATACCATTTATGTTCTATGTTCTGCGTTTTACTGCTAGTGTGAATACTTCCAGATATCCTTTCTTGTTCTGAAAGCATTTTCAGACTTCATTATTATTGGCAAACGTTTGTAGCCAGAGATGACATGGCAAAAAAAAAAATTATTGATTATTGTAACCTAGGGGTCAAATTGTTGCAAGTTTAAAAATCTGAGTGAAAATAAAAAAGTGAATTTTGACCTTTTTTCCCCTGGAATAAAACACACTGCAGTGAGGCGTTTGATCAGTTGTTGCTAAATCTGCCCCTTGGTGTTTAGCTGGTATAGATGTATGTGGTGGGGTTCCCTTCTTCAGTCTGCTCTACTGGCCAGCCCTTCTAATGGACAACATGGACTTCTGGAAAAGTTCTTGTTGCCGTCCCTAGAGTAGCATGAAGCCATTGCTTCTTCACTTACATTAATCCTCACTAGAACAAGCTAATCAGATGGGGCCACATTGTCTGATTCCTTGTTCATTGCTGATATAATATAAACTATAAATGTTGCTTTGGATTGTTCCATTCTTTAAATCATGTTTAGATGCTTACAGTTGTTCTTCCATCAGTCTTTGTGGTTATTATGGCAGAATTTGTAATAAATAATTGCTGTGAGTTATGGGCCAAAGAGTAAGAGAAGGAAATGCAAATCTATCACCAATAATATGGCTACTTATTGTACTGACCATTGTTCTGATCATTGTACTGACTTGTATTAGAGAAAAGGGTTACAGTTGTCCATAGGGGGCACAGATGACCTATGAGCTGGAAGACTGAAGGCTTCAGTTTGTCTTTGCATAGCAGTTGTACCTGGCAAGCAGCTCTATGCCATAGTATTTACAATCTAAGATTGAGCCGGCAGCTGAAATCCCACAGGTCCAAGTTACCCATAGGCCAAGTGACATCTTTGTATAGAACAGTTATACAGCCTCCAGTCAGGCAGCTGACCACTCCAGATTGGCATTCCCCCATCACTTTACTCTGCGCCCCAACTACAACATTGGTAAAGGAAGAAGTAATGGTATGGAACAACACTGAGCCAACACCTACAAAGTAACATTCTCTCATCTTCCAGGTTCCGCTCATTGTTTACAGTAAAAGAGGAAAATTCTAGATTCTATGATTTGGAATGTTTAGTCCTTGCTCCAACACTAAATGAATCTATACGGCCTTGCACTTTTAGACTATTTGTACATAGAGAAGAATTTATACATTGTTTTGTTGTCATGTAAATATTGTAAATATTCTGTGTACAAATCTTGAGTCAAATTTAAAACTAGTTTATTTTCTATGATGTCAAATAGAGATGCGTTTATAAATGTTCCTATGAAACTGATTTTGTAAAGAAAAGCATCTTCTTTACATAGGCGGATAGATTTATTTTCTGCTCTGAAATAAGCTCTCTTGCTCCGCCTGTTGCACAGTGAAAAGCTTTAATAGAGTGCATAGAATATTTTGAAAAGAATAAAAGACAACTTTAAAAAACACGCTAAAACATGGCTCTGATTTTTACTTTTTTTCCCTTCTATAGCATTACAACTATTGCACAGTTACATTTTATTTAGCAAACTTGATAAGCATAGTTTTTCTGCAGTTTCCCTGGCCGTAATTATCTAATTATAACTAAATGCATTAGGAGTTGTCACCTGTGACTTACCTATGACTTTCCACCGGCGTTTCACTTTATTGCCAGTGGCAAGGCATTTCGGAGATATTAGTCTTCCACAGTAGCCAATATTAACCACAGGGGGCTAAAAGGCCATTGCCCTAAAGGGAATCTCCACCTTGATTTTAAAAAGTATATCTCTAGCTGAGTATGTGCGATCATTTCAGTAGCAGTTATACTAAGAGAGCGTACATTTTCCTAGCTTACTGATAATGACATGGTGGGATAGTGCAGTTATAGAAAGGTGGATTTGTTCAGCGAATCAGAGAACCAAAAAGCTGCAGTAAAGCAATGCCACACTAGCCAGTGCAAGCTCAGTGCTGCTGCCTGTTGAGTATGAGAATGCAGGGAACATAGATGGTGTCAGCCAGGAGGGTAAGGGGGTCGGCAACCCCCTCTGTGAGTAGGTCCTCGCATCAGAGAGAAGTTACAAGTTTGGACTCATCAACAATGAATATTGTTCTGTTCTGCTAATGGATGTACTATATATATTATATATATACACGTGTGTGCTTTTATCAAGGTGAACTACAACTTCAAAGAGAAAGACTAGTCAAGTAGCTGAAATGGTGATGGATAAACTTACCTCAAAAGCCACCATGAGCTGTTGGAAAAACAGCAAGCCGCAGGTGTTGGAATGGCCCTCACAGTCCGCTGACTTAAACGACATTAAAAATCTGTGTGTAGCCCACCGTTGGGTGTGCTATAGCAGAAGTAAGTGTTCTGCATGCACACTATAAAGCTAGGCACGACTCCCTGTAACTCCCAGTAGATATACAGTACTTTTCTCATGTTGTAACATGAGTTAAGAAACTCGCCCCATGCAGCAGCAGCCCTATAGTTACCAGGGGCAGCATCAGAAATGCCACTTCAGGGCAGCATAGACCCCAGAAATGCCCCTGCCTGCTGGACCACTGGGGAAAAGATCAGTTGCTTTGAGTATCTGCCAACCAAATAAATGGAGAGATAGGATATCTTCAAAACAAATTAACTTGTTTATTAATCCTCAGCATATGATTTCTGGTGAATGCAACACTTAAGACCACAATATCACATACTAAACAGATTAAATGCTTTTCAGTCAATAATAAATCACTCTGTGATCTGTCCTCTCTGGGAAAAGACTCTGACTCTGGGAAAAGAAAAAATTAACCAGGGTTTACAAAGTACCACCTAGGGCAGTGATCCCCAACCAGTGGCTGGAGAGCAGCATGTTACTCACCAATCCTTTGGATGTTGCTCCCAGTGGTCTTAACGCAGGTGCATTTTTTTTAATTTCTGACTTGGTGGCAAGTTTTGGTTGCATAAAACCCAGGTGTACTGCCAAACAGAGCCTCATGTAGGCTGCCAGTCCATGTAAGGAATTCCAAACAGGTAAAAAAGGTTGGGGATCCCTGACCTAGGGTGTCCACACTATAGAAGAACTGCCTGAGCAAAGGGCAGCTACATTCTTGAGGTCCCTACATGTTGGAAAATCTTAAACTCAAGAAAATCTCAGAATAAGAAATGATCTGCAAGGAAGAGTGAGCATAAATCCCTACAAGATGAACTGAATAACTCGCAGCTGGATACAAAACCTGTTTACAGGCTGTGATCTGTGCCAAATGGGAATTACTGAACACTGACTTAGTAGGGTGCCCAAACTGTTAGAGAAATGAGCTGTTATGTAGAGTGCCTCTGAAATATAAATGCACCAATAACTAGTAAAAGAGATCAAGCCCCCATATGTAAATATGATCAAAAAGTGTATAATGCCTCCTTAAAAAGCCATATTTATAGACACAATAGGCAATGCAGAACGTTTAGTATTTAAACTCATCTGCATTGAGTATTATTATATATCATTCAGTAAATTTGGCAGCATTGCAGATTTTTGATAATAAATAATTGTGTGGATTATGCATAATGGAACAGTTATGTGTACAAGAGCTTTTTTAAATTATTATTTTTCAGCTCTACTCTTTTGTATCTGTTTTACTTATTATGCTTTGCGCTAGCATGCACGTGCGCGCCCAAGGTACGCGTTCACCCAAGCCTAAAGGGGGGCTGCACAAAGTGTTGCCTAGGGACCCAACATATCACTCATCCATCTCTCGCTGCCTCAAATGTAAAATAAAATGTAACTGTGCATGTACATTTCAAAATATGTTGTTTTTAACACACGGATTCCTGCAGTAGTTACTACTGTGTTTTTTTTTCCTAAATATGTTATTTTGGCAAACCATATTGGAATGTATAATAGCCCACGTCAGACTAGAATCACATAGGTGCCATTTCAATGCCCCCTGCTGTTCAGTCTGGGAGAAGGCAAGGCACAACAGCAAAAACCTAATTTAGTGATGCACAAAGTGCAACAAGACTGAAGCGCCAATAGATGTTCCGGCTTTAGTAACATAGGCTTTTACTTTTTGCAAAAACTGTCATTTCAAAAAGATAAACTCCAAGAATTAAAAATAACAAGGAAAGTAAAAGAACAGAAATACCAACACTGTAGCATTATTGTAATATATTGTGTAACTAAAGTGTCAGCGTTTTCATACATTGCTGTACAAGTTTGACATAAAAGCATCATCAACATAGAGATCAATACAAATAACACAACATGGTGAAAGGTTACAGTTTAGATCAGGGTTAGACAATCTGTTGCTGAACTACAGCCCCCATTATCCTCAGCCATCCTACTGCCACAATGTAAAAGAAAATGAGACGAGAGGATAAGGAGGAGTTCTGGAGTTTAAGAATAGGCATACTATTGGAACAGAATTGTTATACATTTGGGATGTTGTATAAAAAGATAAAAGTGCAAAGGCAGAAAATGCTGTGAGAAGACAGAGATGTAGGCTGGATATAGCCCCAGGGCTGCCAGGGAGGCCACAGTCACAAGTAAAACAAATCCTGACACAAGGGAGATCTGGAATTGTACAGAAATCACTCAATGTTGGAACCCTGGGTCACCTGATTAAACATTAAGGGGGAATCTTAACTAAGCTGAGAGTAGCAACATCTGCAAGTGCCTTTAATAACATGGCATGGGATCCCTGCTTCATATCTTTATAATCATTTGCTTTTGTTTTAACAAACTTCCTTATTTTAACCCACTCATAATCAGACCATCAGGAGCATTTACACAAAGGGAAATGAAGGAGTTAATAAAGTTACAGTGATCAATAACACCAGTAGTTACAGGGACATAGGGAGAGGCCGTGCCAGTAGTGCAGGCAACATATTTTGTAAGTTTAAGGGCTCTGGCACACAGGGAGATTAGTCGCCCGCAACAAATCTCCCTTGTCATGGGCGACTAATCTCGCCGAACTACCATCCCACCGGCGAAAATGTAAGTCGCCGATGGGATGGCACACGCTGCACAGACGAAATGCCTCGCGAGGCAACTTCGGCGATTTGACGAAATCCCCTGCACAGAGTGTGCCATCCCACCGGTGACTTACATTTTCGCCCGAGGGCGACTAATCTCCCCGTGTGCCAGAGCCCTAAGGGCAATGGCACAGGGGAAATTAAGCAGTTAATTGCCTGGGAATTGTGTAGCTCTATTGGTGGGTAAGCTCAGAATCGCTTCTTCGTTCATTTGAATGGCAATCAGTGGTACGCTTTCTGGACACAAGATCATATAAAAACAGGCTCGTCTGTGCTTCTGAGTGATAACTGCCTGTGCATGGGGCACCTAATCCCTCCCTAATGTGCCACTGCCCTAATGGGAAATAAGTCCCCACAGGCATATATATATAATATGCCCGGCAGGTAAATGTGTATGCCTGCATAATGAACATTCATTGCCATGTATTGAACAGATAGCAGTCCTGCTGGTAAGTCTGCATTTAAATCCCACTTATACCTACTTGTAAGGATCTGGATAATCCCACTTTTTGTGCTTCAAAAAAAAAGATGAATAGATCTGAAAGGAAAACAAACTAAGACTGAAATACAATATTAAGGGGCAGATTTATCAAAACGTGAGTTTAGAGCTTAATACATAAAAACTCACCCATGTTCTATTCATTGTTATGGGATTGTTGGAAGTGTATTTATCAATGGAACTTAACATTTGATAAATCCCCTAGGAATGAATAGAACATGGGTGAGTTTTTAAGTATCATGCTATGGACTCACATTTAAATAAATCTGCCCCAAAAGTGAATTGTGTGATATTTTTTCTTATAACACATTATTATTCGCTAGACAAACATTCCAGTGACAAAGAATAAATTCTAACGGCTTCCTATGTACTTCAATCTCTAAAAGAAAGATAAACGGAAACATATCCGACAGAGGTATATAATATTGCACTGTTGGGGACATACGAGAGCTACTTACATCTGCCTTCTGCAACACTACACTGACGTACTGTGACTGCAAATAGCTGCTCCTTCTCCAGAGCTGCTCAGCTACCTGTGTCTCTGCATGAGACTATGGGAAATTGCATAACATTGGTAGGAATGGACCACAGCATGGAAAAAGCCATAGTCACCCCCCTCTGCTATTAATTAAAGTGCATGTTATGCTTTAACAGACATCAGCTAAACCTGGGCTTGGGTGGGCCAGTTAGTCCCAAAGCATGGCCTCGGTATCAGGCAGTAGCAATTGAAAGCATCTCATGCTACAGGCCTAAGCGCTTGCCCGACACCTGCCAGGACTGCATCAATATCATTACTGTAATCTCCATATAATAAACAAAAAAGGTCACCCACTTAGCACCCTATGCCACATAGCTCAGAGGTCTTGCTACACATAAACAGTGATCCCCCTTCCACACACACATATGCCTCAATATGCACTGACGGAGTAGAAGCACTTAGTGGGCCCTTCATTGTCCCTACAGTAACACATCACATTGCCAAGTACTACAAGAAACCCTGGGCAACAAACAGCCTGTGTATCTCTATATCTCTATAATAGGCCCTTCAAAACATCGCTTGCGGCATTGTAACAGTGCAAAATGCCATCTGATTTTGCATATTTAGCAAAATGTAATCAAGAGAATAAAAAGTCACTTCTAGTAAATATTATAACTGCATTTGTCCTATTCAAATATAAACTTATATACACAACAGAACACATCAAAATGGTAAGGTGCAGATTTCCTTGTAGCTTAAAACCAACAAGGCTTATTATGTATAAAGAAGGCCCACCACAACTTCTTATGGCAGATATTAACTACAGACCCACAATGATGTACTAAGCCCTAAGCGAATGATCTAGAGTTTCCATATGTTCTGGCCCAGGCAAGCAGAGGTCCTAAAACTCAACCATTTGCTGAATTCATTCCCCACTGAATGAATGCACTGAAATATTAAGCATGCCTTCACCAATGTAATAAATGGAAAGAATGAAAAAAGTTGAAGTCTAAAAAACCTAATAGCTTGGTCTTAACTATATCTTGGTCCCTAAGTAAGGAAATTCCATCCTTACCCTTGTTTTCTTATGAATAAACTAGATCAGCCAGCCACAGGCCAAATATATGCTGCTAGTGACACTAGGGGAACTTTATTTCTGCTCCCATAAGTCCTTGTTAGACTTGTAGTTTCACTTCTATCTAAACAACATGCAAAACAGACATACATGCTCTAATAAGCCTTTTATTGTAGGTAATATTGGCATCTAATGTTAAAGTGGCCAAATACGGGCAGATTTAAGAGTCCTTTATTTCATCTATATGGGCCACAGCAAGCAACTGAGACTGGCAAGTCAGTATTCCCATCTTCTCTATTGACACTTGATTGACTACCTTTCAGTTATATTTTATTATATTGGTTGCTAAACCCTTAATATACAGTATTTCCCTATATTTACCCATGTACGATAAAACAAATTGAATGACTATACCACAATATATATGTGAGGCAGGTTCATTTTGTTTTGTGGTACTAAAATAAAAATGTTTTGGCCCATATCATCTGCACAGGTTGGCAAAATGCAGACTGAGAGAGAGAACAACGTTCTGAGTGTAACACCTCTGTGAGTAACAGCAGCAATGTATTTGCAGGTTACACAGCCTGGGGCACCTATACTACAGACAGCCCACTTGCTTGCATGTTACTTTCGTCTGGAACACTAACTAAAAAGCACTGTAGTACATGTTATACGCCTTATGAACTACAACAATACCTATTGTTAGATCCATTGTGCTGTTTAAAAGGAATTCAAGCATAATAACATAAAAGCATAACACAAAGCAACAGTTAACAATAACAAGAAGTGCAACCAATATGTTCCTTTTTATATAGCTTGAGCCAGGGCTTCCTTGGTGCCTCAATGGAGGATGATCCACTACCCTTGAGATCCTGATGATGGCCCACATTGATTTCCTGACTGCATTAGGAAGGGCTTATGCTATACATAGATTTTTACCTATATGTTGCCACATCTAATCTAATTCTATACATATACTTACAGACCATTGAATAATGTGCATAGATTAGTACATAGTACATTCATTTTCCCTTAGACATCATCTGGTACATGCAAACTCAACTGACAATCATGCTAAAAGAAAGCCTCTCCATGGCCTGAGTTAGTACATCCTTCATTCAGTTCTGATATACCAAGCAAAGCTGCTTTCATATTATTACGCAGACCTTCTCTGGGTAGGTCCAGCGAAACAACTGCCAGGCAGCATTTAAATGGTGACAGCAAAGCTGCCCAAAATTAAATCTAGAGTTTGTTAAGTGATAGGTTACATGAGTAACAGAAAAATCTCTTCTAAATCCAGCCCAAACCATTATTTCCTTTTCCAATATGCATAGCTGGTTGCAGTTCAGCTCTGCTTATTGGCCTCACTGGCAATGAACTGCATGTGTGGCACTCCCACAGACTGCCGGTCTTACTGATCCTTCCCATGGCATCAGGAGAGCTGCTACAGTGAGTATCAGCCTGTTGTCAGCACCAGAGAGGAGCAGGCTACATTAGAGTCACAGCAGGAAAAAAGTCTCCTCTGTAGCCTTAGCCTTGAGCTTCCTTTAACTTGCAATATGAGGTGGATACAAGGAATAAAGAGGGCTGATAATAACAAACTGGGGGTCATTTATAAACAGTGGGCAGTAACCCATGGCAACCAATAAAATTGTTACATTCATTGTTCTACCTGCAACTGGCTGAAAAAAGGCAATCACTGATTGGTTGCTATGGGCAAATTTGCCCAGTGTTGATAAATGTGCCCCACTGTGTTTACGTTATGTCATAAGTCACTGTTGCTAAATTACACTAGGGATCTGAGACAACTATTTTTTGTTACCAGATATCATACTGAAGGAATCATGGTCAACTCAATGTGAGAAAATTATGATTTGTTTTGTATTTTTTTTTTTATACAAAAAAATCAAGAATGAGCAAAATACACAATAATAATATAAATCCTAGTGGTCTGAAAGGGAGACTATCGCTTTTTCCTTTAAAGGGGCAGCATCCTTCTTGGTCACCAGTTCAATAAATAGGATTTGTGCCAAACATACTTTTTGCCTATTGTTTGAACTAATGCTGAACAAAGCGGCATACTGCCCCTTTAAGTACTACTAAACAGGCTTCCTCTGACACAATCAGCTGTATCATTAATGCCTGAAGAGTAAGGGGTCTTCTCCCTTATCTGCATCCTTATATGCTCATAAAATATCCACTCTAAAAACATATTTACAAAATAAAGGTAAAATCTTTAACATTTGTGACTGACATTTGCCTTTCAACCATTGGGGGGGGGGGGTGGAAGGTGCAGGAAGTTATAGTTCCTGGAAACAAAAACCCTGCAGTAAGTAACAGTATCCCTTTATCCTGGAGAAAGGCTTTGGGCACATGGTTTGGAAGGAATAAGGAAGACACATGGAGCTACTTTGTCACGGCTACTAAACACCAGAAAATACCCTGCCATTGACAATACTGATATTTGTCCCTGCTAAACACACGTAGACACAATTATCAGTAAATGATCAACATTCTCTATTGCTGTAGCCGTGACAAGTAGCTGCCACTAGCAGCTCCGTGTGTCTTCACCCTAAGTTGTAATTAGGGCAATACGTTTAACTTGAGTTTCCTGCTATTGCTGTGCAGGCTTCTGCCCTCTGTTTTAAATAAAGATTAGTCTTCTCTTTAGTGCACTTAACTGTGCAGGGCAGTGCAACTAAAGGTGCCCATGCACGTTAAGATTTGCTCGCTTGACGAGATCGCCAAGCGAGAGGATCTTCACCCGATATCCCCACCTACGGGTGGGCGATATCGGGAAGCATGTAGGCTAATTCGATCATTTGGCCCTGGGGCCAAACGATCGAATTATATTGGCGGCAATGGGGCAGTCGGTTCGGGGTCCGCATCAACAAACCAATGCAGTCCCCAATCCGACTAGATTTTCTGACCTGCCCGATTGAGATCTGCCCGATTTCAGGCCAGATATCAGTCGGGCAGGCCCCTCGGTAGTCCCCATACACGGGCCGATTAGCTGCCAAATCGGTCTAAGGGACCGATATCGGCAGCTAGAATCGGCCCGTGTATGGGGGAACCTAAATGTACTTTTTAACTATACACTCAATCACACATCTTATCTTTAGAGCAAGTGTGGAAAGAGAAGGGCAGCCAATAAAATTTCCCTTGCAGTTAAACCACCCTTATAATATAAATTCCTTATCTATAAAACAGAGACAGAGAGAGTATTCCAAGGCATGAATGGTCCGCAATGATTAATTATAATCTGGTCATGGTCATGCTGAACAGTGGTATTTGTTGCCTCTTTAACAAAGCATTTAAGGGTAAAAATGTGATCAACTGTCAGCAGTAAGTTATGAAAGCAATTATAGCTATGCAATGTTTGCACATATTTGTTAATTTTAACATTCTCTGTTTAGTACAAGGTTCACAAATTCACACCTTGCCAGCAACTAATAAAATGTTTGTTTTCATTGTTTTAATCATTATTTGGTTGCTATGGGTTGCTGCCCATTGTTGATTGTGCCTTAAGATGAAAGAATATAATCCAATGTTTATTTCATAGAATACTAGGTATCTGTTACTCATGTTATAAAATCCCACTCTCATACCCTGTTGCTAGCTCGTATTTGTGAGGATCTAGTATTTTCTAGCTTGGACTTCAGGTCTGTAGTTTTCTCAAAAAACCTCACTAGGGTTGGCTCATTTAGCAGTGATGCAAGAAACTGTTCAAAAGCAAAAGACCATTCAGTGTTCTCTTTGGAAGGCTGCAGAACAGTGTTTTCGGTTGCCTGTGAAGTATCTTCCCCCTGAGTAGTGGTTTCCCTGGTATCTGTGCATGGCTCTTGTGCTAGGCTCTTGCAAGGTGAAGAAGAAATGTGTAGTTTTCTCCCAACCTCTTCCATTCGAAGGAGTAGGTTGGTCACTGCAGCAATGGCTCGATATAACAGTTCTTCTTCAGGATCTCCATGAAATAAATTGTAAAGTGTCTTGGAAAAGTGTATGAACTGGGTCTAATAGGGAAAGAACAAAATCTCAGGGTGAGCTTTCTTAAAAAAAGGTAACAAGAAGGGTTTTAGGCAAATAAGATATAAAAAGAGGAAAAAAGGTGAGAGAGAGAGCAGAGAAGGTTCACTGATTTCCGCTCACCTGGTTTATTCTTGGCAAGTCCTTTATACTTTCTTCCTTCCGTGCCAGTTCATCTTGCCATTGTTTCAGATATGCCTGAATATCTATCTTTCCCCTGCCTAAAAAGTAAAGTTCCAGTCACACAAGCACATTTTAACTATTATTGATAGTTACAAATGATTGATCTGGCAAGGTTTGTACACTTGTACCATGAAGAAAGAATGACACATGATGGTGGCTCTTCAATTTAATGACCCACACCAAAAAAACAGTGCAGGTTATAGGTTATCTACTGTTGTACCAATCAGGACATAATTGTCAAAATCCACCTCCTTCAGGCACTTTCCCACCTTTCCAACCAAGAACAACATAAGAGTTATATTAAAAGGGTGAGTGTCCAAACCTGGAGATACTGGACAGATTGCCTCGGCGCCCCAGTCCCCTTTGCCCCAGGCGACCCCCTACCATTAGCCACTGCCCCTCAGTAAACCCCCCAAGGCCCTTAACCATACAGAACCCTCAGGGTCCGGACTCTCTTTAATACCGGCATTCATTTATACTAATGTTTTTTTTTGTATGCTCTGTTGTTCAATAAAAATACTTTTGAAGTAAAAAAAAAAAAGGGTGAGTGTCGTTTGCTGAAAAAATGTATTACTTATTAAGAACTTTTGCTATTTACACTAATTTTTTAGGTGCAATCATTCATTTGTAGATATTTAAAGTTGAATTATTCCATTGCTTTGCAACTACTTATGCTAGTAAGCTTTTTCTATGCCTTCAATGCCCTGAACAACAAAAACTAATCTTTTGTGGGCCAAGCAACTGATGGAATTGTAGTGTCACTTATCTCATACAACTTAGGTATTAAGCATGCAAAAAGATTTGTCAGTCAAGGACTTGCAAGCTTCTCTATGCTTAAGGGTGAAGACACACTGGGCTACTAGTAGCAGCTACTTTTTCCAGGCTAGACAATACTGAGAAATAAATCTGTTAAAACACATGTAGAGACAGTTATCAGTAAATGATCAGCACTGTCTTATTTAGTAGCTGTGACAAGTAGCTGCTAATAGTAGCTCCGTGTGTCTTCACCCTAACTGTGTGGTCATACACCCCAAACATTCTCAATTAGAATACAATTAGCAGTCTTACACATAGCTAACTTAGAAGTTTATTTCAACTAATTGGCTGCCCTCCACTTCAAGAATAAGTCATAATACTGTTTTAGATGAACTGGATATTCAAACCAAATGTATGTAGACCAGCATCTACTGAATCCACCATAACTCAAAACAGTGTTATGTATAAAATATTGTAGCACTAACACCGCAATTGTTCCAGGAAAGTTTTACTAAGAATTGTCGCATTTATAAAAGTCTATTTGGCTTTTTTCCATATGCCAGTATGTCAGAAGCGAATGTTCATTTTAAGAAAATGCAAGTCTACAAGGACTTGGTAAATTGGTACAAATAATGTTTTGCTTTACTATGAATCAGTAATAAGGAGGTATAATCAGGACTGATAGTAACAACTGTTATATAAATCACAATAAATATGCCGAATAGTTTTACCTAGACTGTACATTTTAAAGGTAACTACAGATAGATTAAAACTTACCTTTTTCAGGGCTTTTTGTTTGGACTTCTGGACTGAGATTTTCTTTTGGGGATGTTACTTTAGGAGAAGAAAAAATAAATTTCAATAAATAAGTTAAAATAAGGGTTTGCTTCACACCCATGGGCTAAAATGTTTGATAACCCAAAGTTTGAATGGTAAGATAACCAACTGCTTCACCACACACTAGGTCACTACAATCACACGATTAGTGGCAATAAATGCAGCTGTACAATAGTACCCAATGTGGGGTAACTCATGATGGTGCTTACCAATGAATTGCATACAACACAGGCAGGAGTGTATGTTTATAGTGTGACGGAGTCCCTGAGACACAGTACAGATAAGGAAAATAATTTATTTTTATAGGCAGACAAAAAAAACACTGCTTCCTATTGGTATTAGGCTAAATCTAGTGTAATCAGCGAGAGTCGACTAAGATGGTAGTCGACTGTACAGCGCTGCGTACATAAGTAGCGCTTTATAAATAAAGATATACATACATACATACATACATAGATGGATTTTTTAGATGTGTCCCAGATTTTTTTACATGATCTGGTAACCGTATTTTTAATTTCAATTCCTCTCTACCACAGACACAGTGTTAACATATTTTAAAGTGCAGACACTTTACCATATGAGAGAGAGTGCATGCATGTGTGTGTCATACTTACTATGGAGATTGCTGAAATGCATCAGGTCTTCTTTGGAAAGCTTGGCTTCCTCTGAAGGGCTTATGGATCCCACTTCAGTAAAAGCTGGATATAACAATGCAACAAGTAGCATATAAGGTTATTCCATGTTATGGGCTTCTGCAGCAGCCAATAAATAATTATAAGTTACACTCCTTTTGACCCTCGCAGTAAAAGCATTTCCCTAGGTTTAAATGATCAGAAATTAAGCCCACATACTAACCTGGAGGTATGTGGATTTTAAAGAGCAATTTGAGTCTATCTGTAAAACTTCTGTTATACATGACATCTATAAAAAAAAAAAATGGCAGAGTTAAACATGAGCAAGGGAAATTACTAATTCTCTCTGCAGTATATAATGGTTAATGTGCTCACCAAATGCAAATGCAAACTCTTTAAAATTGATAAATCCATCCATATTTTCATCCAAAAGGCGGAAGGTCCACAAAGCCAAAGAGTCGGCATTAGCAGAATATGCCCAGGGGCAAAGCAGATGGTAGAGAGTGCGGAACTGCTGGCAGTTTATATGGTATTGTTCTAGATAGGGTAGACTGGGGTCATGGTGACTGAGTATGCTGCTGTTTACAGTCCAATAACACGACAGAAAGTGTTCTCTCTGTAAAACAGAACAAGATTGGTTTAAGACACAGGGCATAGGCAATTACCCTATATAAGCCATTGCAGAATCTGTATAAAGAGACAACTCCTAGTCATATGGAAAGACTATTGGAGACCAATTACAGAATCTGCCACAGCTGGTTAATAGTTAATAGCTGGTTAAATAATATGAGATAAAGTTTCCTAACAGATCCTACCTAGCCCCTGAGACATCAGTGGATATACTTTATTGCTTTAACATTATTTCTTATGTTTATATACTCAAAAACTATATAATACAAGGGTATACTAAGGGAATTAATATGCCTCATTTTCTCTCAGCCAGTACATGCATACTGTATATACTTTCACAATGTTTACAAAACATGGTCATCCACCAGCAGCCAAAGCACTGATGCTAAATCGAGTCCCAGCCCAAACTAAAAAACTGCATGCAAGGCGATTATACTTCTAGTTGTTATTTATTTGCATTTGTTTTTAAGCTTCAGATTAGAATACCTTAAACAAGTAATAAAGTTCTTCCAGATCAGCTGGGCTAAATTTGACATCTTGCAACACAACCCGAACCTGCAGTGAATATAAATCAAAACAAAAAACTTTGTACAACAAACTGAGGTTAAAAAAAACACCCACAAGACATCTGAATACTGTCACTGCCACCCACACAACTTAATATCAGAATGCTCAGAGTGGCGCTTTTGCAATTTACACAATTTATTTCTTTTTCATATTAGCAGTAGTACAAACCAATATGAAGTGTGCAGTTCTGTGCCGATGGTGGCTGGACAGAATGACAAAAGTTTAAGCTAGTTATGCATTCATAGGGTAATGTACATTAAACATTACAAAAGTGGTATAAAGGTAATACCTTAATTGGCTAACAGATGATAACCACAGCAAGCCTTCAGAAGATTTTAGTTCCTTTTTCTAGATGTCCCCTGAAGGTTGAGCTTACCATTATCACTAAGCATAGTAGCTTTACTCTTAGGTATAGATTGTTTTACAGTACTCACCACATTCTGTCTAGTTGTTGTCTCCAAGGTTTGTATCACATACAGCCGGTTTCTGCTGCGCATGCTTTCCACATCTTCATAGCGGATTGCACCAAATTTCTGCATGGGAAATTACAATAGTCCTTTAGTTTCATCAATGGCAAGTCTATATGACTGACCAATGCACAAGATAGCACAACAACCAGAGAAAAAGCACAGGGCTCAAAACAATACACCAATAAACATACCTCATTTGCTTCTCTGATTAGATCCGTAATGTCCACTTTGGTACCAGTTGGTTTCCCCTCTGCACCAGTGGGCGCTTGCTGTACAGATGATGGCAATGGGCTGTCCTTATTCACAACATTATCAAAAAACCTGCCAGAAAATAATTTCCATTAAATCACCTGTTCACCCTAGCATCCAGGCAGCTGCTTAGAGTCCAATTTGGAGCTGAACAGGGAAAGGCCTGAATAAAAATTAAATCAACAAACATGAGAATAACAGTTTAATAAAACTGAATCCTTAGTCAGTCTGTTATTGTGATTGTTGGGATCAGACCGAGAACAGTACATTTGATACTTAAAGGCAAGTAAGAAGCAGAATAGGAAGGTAAATAAATCAAAAACAATAAAAAAATTAAGTCTAACTGGACATTTGCTTAGAATACGTCTATTTGCAACATAATTAACATTCATTTTAAGGTAAAACTCCACTTTAAACATAAGACCAATTTTTCAGTATTTTACACATTTTTTTAGACAAAACTAAACAAGGAACCAATCTAATATATGAAAAATATATTTATATCCATCTGAAATAAAAACTGATTTCAAGCCAGAGAAATGCTTTGCGTATTTTCTCGGTGTGTAATAGGAATAATTTCCTAAAGTACCTCTCTTTTTGTTGATTCCACCCCCAACTCATCAATAAATACATGTATACTGTTACTTTACACTGTTACCTGTTAAGAATAGTGACAGCCTCAGCATCATCTTTGCAAGCCAGAAGCTTCTCCATGTTAAAGTCCAGCACAACCAAGCCCAGTTGCAAGATGGCCTTGATCCCATCATAGAAAAAGCAATCCACAACATTAACAGCGCTTTCAATTGGCAAGACACTGATAAAGAGGGTCAGAAACCATGAAAGGGAAACAGAGGAGAAGAATGTGATGTCTGTCATGTGACTTGTCAGCAGAGGCAAATACTCTTTGATGAGCTCCTCAAACACTGCCTGATCCACCAGGGCACCTAGGACAAAAAGAATAAATTGGTACCCTTCAAATGTTATTGAACTACAGTTCTCCACCCCTTTAATCCTTCAACCTTAGCTGTCAAAAGGAAATGGAGTTCAACTACCTGTAAATAAAAGCAAATTTCTGCTTCTTGACGAATGTGCCTAAAAAAACGTATTAATGTTTATGGGCAAAAAAAATTACAATTTATATATTTACTTATGTTACAAAAATACATTTTATAAAGAATCTAAATACTTTTAGCCAAACACACTTTATTCAGATTTTTGCTATACTGCAATACTCAGTGTACTGAAACATATTATCAAGGAATAAAGCATGCTGGGGACTGTAATTTAGCGAAACATGGGTTGTATCCTTAAAGCAACACTGCTTTACATTTTTTTTGCTAAAGCTCCTCAAGGCCAGCAACCCAGTGAATGCAGGAGAACATTCTAATAGGAATTCCACTCTTACCTGTTCTTTGTACTTGCAGTTGTAACCAGAAGCATTAAATACAGTTTTTAAGAGAATAATGTCCACCCTTTTGATGTTAGATTACACTGTAATATCAGGAACCCAACATTTCACAGTAATTCTTTAATGGAAAAAAGAGGTATTTTGCAGGTGGATAAATTAATCTATGTGAAGGAACACAGAGGGGCACAAAGTTTCAGATTCATTCAAGCTTTGGTATCGTGACTTTCCTTGTGCCAGGTTGGAGCTGCAGAGTGCCATTGAGTCCTATGGGAGGCTTCCAAAATCATGCACTGAAATTTCAAAGTCAGAAAGGTATTTTCACTGTTAACGATCGTTCGGATACGAAAATTTTGTGACTGTCCAAACAATCGTTTCAATATGAAAATTTCAGATCCTAAGTACGAAATTTTCGGATTCAAACGGAAAGAATTTTCGTGACATTTGCGTTCATCAGAAAAGATCCGATTTCGTGATTTGGATTCGTACCTTAGTGAATCTGGCCCAGAGAATTATACAGGTATGGGATCCCTTATCCGGAAACCCATTATCCAGAAAGCTCCAAATTACGGAAAGCCCATCTCCCATAGACTCCATTTTAATTAAATAATTCAGAATTTTAAAACGGATTTCCTTTTTCTCTGTAATAATAAAACAGTATCTTGTACTTGATCCCAACTAAGATATAATTAATCCTTATTGGAGACAAAAGAATCCTATTGGGTTTAATTAATGTTTTATTGATTTTTTAGTAGACTTAAAGTATGGAGATCCAAATTACGGAATGACCCCTTATCCAGAATACCCTTGGTCCCGAGCATTTTGGATAATAGGTCCTATACCTGTAGTACTATACAAAACCAGCATTGTATAAACAGGTTATAAAGAGCCTGCTCAATCCCAGTTAAAAGTGCAGCTCTTACCAATGATTCTCCGGTTAAAGTAATCTGGAAGCATTCTTTCGCACACTGCAACAAGGAGCCAAAATGCCTCCTCCTCTTTGGCATACAGCAGTAAAACCGAAGTGAGAATATTCATGGCCTGCAGTCACAAAGTAGAGGAACAGAGTCAGGGGCTTTTTATGAATTATTGAATTAAGAATTGAATTATTAAAGAGATTCTAATCCAGAGCAATTGAAAACTATAAATAGATATGTATATAAGTCACAATTCCCTAACTACCCAAACATTGAGCTTGGAGAGATCTGAAGGGAAAGTTAATCTAGACATATATAGGCCAACATTGGCTGCCGACTGGCCCAAATTTAATATCCCTGAGTAGAAAAATCAGGGAAGCATCCTCTCATTTACTTACCTTTACAAACAACTGAATCCCTCCATGTATGGCCACCTTTAACCTGATGCTACAATGTTGTTAGACATTCACTGAACTTAAAATATCATTCCTTTAGAATGCACTATATACAGCACTTGATAGTAAAATAAATAATCTGTAGTGGTCTGTATATCTGTTATGTGTATATCTGTCATGAATAGTCTTTAATTGCTTATTCCCTGCAAAATGTTGGACAATTAAGGTTCCTATTGAAAGCAAGTCAAATAAGTTATGAATTTCAGACTGATTGGCTTTACAAGGTGAGGTGTAGTGATTTTCCCTGGTCTAAAAAACCTAATTCTAGCAGCCTTGGTCTTTCTTTTTTTCTGCCTTTGTTGTTTGTATGAAAAGGAAACTGCAAACAAGATTGCCTTCTTGTACTATAGCTTCATTATATATAAGGGATTTACAAAGAGATTGAATTTATATAATACAAGCTCACTGTGTGCAATAATTGAGATTAACATGATCACTTATATTGTGCTTCCTCTGAACACCAGGAGGCAGCATGCTAGAAAAATGCCCCAACAGCAGACAATAGACACAGATAATATTTAGTGAGGCTGAGGAATTATGACAAGACGAGCCGATGCAGCTAGATAAGACTGTTTTTCAAGTTATCAACTCTTAGGAAGTCCAACTGACCTGACAATATCCAATTTTGGGATTTCTGTAGGCATATGCTGTCAGTACCCTCCTCAATGCAGAGATGCCAGTGTCACTCTGAAATGCTGGATGCTCTGGCAAGGATCTGCGCAGGTCTCTTTCAATCTCATCAGTAGCCAAAGTGCACGTACCTAAGGACTTTTCCACAATTTCAGTGTAGTAACCAGGGTTAGCAGCCATGTCATTAACAGCACCTGTTTATTTGGATTGGCAATATATTAGTCACCAGGAACCTCCATATTAGCTTCAGTTAAAGAGGAATTATCACTTGTACACCAAGTTAGAACAGATTGCCTAAAATGTTTATTTAGCATCATTTGCCATTTCATGTATTATTTATATCCAAAACATTGCATTGGGAAAAATATTCCCCAAATCCTACCATGCTCCATATGCTGTAAGCTATATGGAAAATACAGGTATGGGACCCGTTATCCAAAATGCTTGGGACCTGGGGTGTTCTGGATAAGGGGTCTTCCCATAATTTACATCACCATACATAAGAAGCCCACTTACTAAAGGTTTTGTTTCTTTCCTAATTTTTGGGGGCAAAAATATGTTTTTTATGCTGAAAAAACATGTGATTTTTTTTTTTTTTGCCATTTATAATGTGTCAAATCCAAAAGTAAAAATGTTCCATCTTAAGGCTGTCGAGGTTATGTAGAAGTCAATGGAAGCTGTTCTTTTTCAACTTTTTTTCATTTGAGCGACAAAACAAACAAGTTGTGGGTTTCGTACTTTTTTTAAAAACCTCTAAAACCATGAAAACGAGAATGTTGATGTTTTGTACACAAAAATCATTTATACATTAAATAAACCAAATTCAGAGAACAAATATTGCAATTTACTCTCACATTGTGCACAAGCAAATGGGGCTGAAGACTAATAGTACCTGAGAATAGCAGCCATAATTCTCCTCTTAAAGTCTCTGGAATGCCCCTTACAACCAAATTTCGTGTCTTTTTGGTACGAAACATGCTGACGCCACGGCCACACTCTGTGAACAATATTTTCCAGGTCTGCTCCTTCATTTTCTCTTTTAACTGTGAACAGTTACAGACATAAACTTGCAGCAAGCCATACACAAATGCTTTGAACACTTTGGGGCAGATTTATCAAAATCTGAGTTTAGCGCTTAATACATAAAAACTCACCCACGTTCTTTTCATTTCTATGGGATTTTCAGAAGTGTATTTATCAATGGCCGAAAGTTAGAACTCACCATAAGTATATAAGCTTTTAAAATCCCCGTAGGGATAAATAGAATGTGGGTGAGTATTAAACTCTAAACTTATATTTTGCTAAATCTGACCTTTAGTTTTAAAGCTCTTTCTAAAGACACATCATAACAAGGGCTGGAAAACAAACATGCCCGGGCATTACCATTTTGGTATCCAGGTTTTCTGCATCTTGGGGATGAAAGACTGTCATTAAAGCTTCTGTGCTGACTGTCTTTCTGGCACCACTCTGCCCTGCCATGGCATGCTCTTCATGGAGCTCTTCCTGATCCTCAGTGCAAGAAGTCTGAAGAACGAAAAAATTACACAATAACTGTTCTGCGCCCAGAAGAAAAACCTTCTGTTTAGATGCTAGCAGGGAGCAAAGACTTTGTCAAAGTCACTGTAATGAAAACAAAATATGATAAAGGGGACCTGTTACCCTCAGAATTAATTTTAAATCCTATTCCGTATGGGCATCAAGCAAAATAAATTTTACTGATGTCCTTTATTCTTTTGGAATCCACAACCATAGCAAGCAGGCTGGATCCTTTTGTGGAAGCTGTTATCAAGTTAAGGTTAGCATTATCCTATATGGCGGCCCATGCCCATGCACAGGTTACAAAATTGTAGACAGTGAGTATAAAAAGGCGTGAGGATGTGAGGAATGCAGTGATGCCGGGAAAGTGCAGAGCTGAAAGTAAAAGTAATTGCTATACCTGAGGCATAGAGGTAGGAAAGGCAATATAAATAACAGCTGAGATTTTTAATTGAGATGATAACACAATGTTTTCATAAAAAATAAAAATAATTTGGGTTTCATGTTTAAGTTGAAACTGACTTTTATTAATCAGATTTTATTTTTAAAATGACAGATTTACTTTAAAGGAGAAGGAAAGGTAAAAACTAGCTTTATCAGAAAGGTCTATGTCAATACAGCCATAAGCACTCGCAGAAAATCTGCACTATCAAAAGAAACACATATTTCTTGTCTCCCTTTGTGTAAACATGTTCTTTGTTATTAGACTTCCTCTCCCAGAAAAATCCTTCATTCGTGGGGCCGGACTCTGCACAACTCTCTCCTCTCTCCCTCCCATTAGAGTTTCTAAGAATTCACTCCTCCCTCACATCAGAATATGTGATCTGGGCAACTAACAGCTAGAGCTTCAGCATAGAAGCTACAGAGACCAAGCTAAAATGGCAGCTATCTATAGCAAAGAGGTGGCACTGTGGCTAATCTATTTGCATTAAAATTCCCAAATGCCTTTCCTTCTCCTTTAAAGAGTGGCATTTTTCAAATGAAAAGACTACAATGTCAAGCTAAGCAAAGTAAGTAGAAGCTTAAATTTTAGGTACTACAGAAACAAACCTAAGCAGCCACAAAATTAATCTTCACCTGCAAAGTGAACGGAGCATTCCCTTTGTGGTGCAAAATTCACTTCTTGGTTTAAATCAGTAAATTTACTTCCACGGGAGAAAATAAAGAAAGAAACTAGGGATTTGTGGTTATTGGCAGCGAGAATTCCTCCCATAATGAGCTTAAATCTTCAGTCCATATATCTATAAACAACTGAATAAAAAGCTACGATCTCAAGAACACTACGGAGATTAGCACATCCTCACATCCCCTGTCTCATACAGGACTAGACAGATGAGACAATCACCTATGAATCCACATTCTAGTGTCATTTAACTCATAATAGGAAAATAATGGCAAAACTCAAAACACCTTCTCCTGAAAAACCCAGAACAGTGTTAGGCTGCTTGGGGAAGCAAATAGTTTGACAGGGATTCAGCTAAATGCACAGAGATAAAGCTTGCTCCAGTTATGACAATTGCATATAACTGGGTTGAGTTTTTTACATAGGTTCATGTGCAAATATCAAGTGCTATTATTTTCCATGTGGCTTTTTAAGTCTATTATGATTTGCACATCTGTATACTTATCCCTTTATATGCAATTAATTTACTGAGGATATAATTCTCCGTTTTTTTTTTTGTTTTTTGTTATGGTTTTGTAAGCATATGTAGTTATATTTTTGTTAGTGGCAATATATGAGGCAGTGATCCCCAACCAGTGCCTCGGGGGCAACATGATGCTCACCAACCCCTTGGATGTTGCTCTCAGTGCCCCCAAACCAGGTAGTTATTTTTGAATTCCTGACTTGGTGGCAAGTTTTGGTTGAATAAAAACAAGATTTACTACCAAATAAAGCCTCCTGTAAGCTGACAGTGTGTATAGAGGCTACCTAATAGCCAATCTTAGCCCTTATTTGGCTCCTCCATGAACTTTTATGGTGCTTGTGTTGCTTTTCAAGTCTTTTTACATTTGACTGTGGCTCACGAGCAAGAAAGGTTGGGGACCCCTGATATGAGGCAACCCTGGCAACATGCCTTTTTAATAAAGAAAGAAGGAAAAGACTTTAATTGATTACCTTTACCCTGGGCTGGTACTCCTGTTAGAAGAAAACTGCACCAGCCTGAGGTAGCTGCAGCAACATTTTGGCACCAGTGACTTAGCCTTTCCTTCTCCTTTAAATACAGTACTACACTATGGGCAATGCAGTCTTGGTTGTATTTTTGTACTTTCATATATAAGCCACAGAGATATTAAATATAATTCCACCAGTAACAACACAGATTTTACCAACTATTAACGAAGTCTAATGAGTTAAAATCATATGAAAATATTAGAAATGTTTGACTGCCTGTTACTAAGACAAATTCTGAAAAAAATAGCTATACATGTTCATTCACAATTGTATTATAAAGGAAAGTACCTCTGTATAAACAGTGTGATGTGGGCTTGTTACTGTACATCTTGCTTTCAGTCTGTCCACCAGAGCATCAAAGTCTTTTGTATCAGTAAATCGCAATATTTTCCTTTCTTTCGTACTAAAAGTTATTGCCCTGGTTGCAGCATCTGATTTGTCAATACTTACTACCTATAGAGAGAGAGGACACAATTAATGTTATAGTTTAGTTTGGAAAACAGCTAGCTCTAAAGGCCAGCTGGACTATTTACAGGCATTCAGAATTGCTAGAACAGTTTGCTTTTTTTCACTGCTGAGTTTCATTTTTTGTATCGGAATCCATTGCTTCTTTTAGCAGCAAGAAAGTATCTCCAGATTCTGTATTCCTTTGTAACAGTGCTGCCTAATTATTTGTTATATTCCATGTTTAAGTAACGGAAGACACAAAAATCAGGCCAGTGTAAGTTTTAAAAAAGAGAAGTGCTTGTGTAGAGTTGGTAGCAAGCCTAACAAATTTGCACCTGGTAGTGGTTTGGGGTTAGTTCTCCTTAAAATGAACTGCCTGCATAATTGCTCTTATTGTGAGCAGAGCCACCATATTGTTTTACTTAGCAGAAGCAATACACTGTATCAAAAGTGCATTTTAACTAGAATTTTTTGTATGAGCAAGATAATGGTATTTTATAACAAATTGCAAATGGCCTTTAGTTCTTTTGTTATTGTCGGCACCTATCTGGTTCCCAGGGTCAAATTTACCCCAACAAACAGGTTTTAGTATGGTACAGAAAATCACTAGAATAGTAAGATAAGCAGTAAAAAGTAACAATTATAATAAAAATGGTCTGCTTATAAATACAAAGCTGTTGTACACTATACAGGGCTTCTGTCAATTGCAGGGATGCACAAAACCCTGGATTTTGGTTGGGATTCAGCTGAATATGAACTTTTTTGCAGGATTATCTGAATCAGAATGCCTGGCTGAGCTGAATCCAAACTGAATCCAAACATTTATGTTGAATTTTTATTGCTGATGTTTTTCTTCTGCGATTTTACTCATATGCAAATTAGTGTTCAGACAAATCAGTTTGGTATTTGGAATTCGGCTGAATCCTAAAATTATGTATTTGGTATATTTCTTGTAAACAATATAATTTTTTTGTGAACTGTGGTTGATATATGCAAAAAATCCAGTATTTGCAATTGAGTACCCAGGCTCATGGGGGGGGGAGTATTCGTCCTACAAATTACTTTCCCTTCGCTTGCTGGATGCTGATCAGTATTTTCTTAGGATTTTATTTTGTGTGCTCTCTTTTTAATTTAGATTTTGGAAAATTAGGCAAATTTATAACATACAAAAAAGTAATAACAGTACTATTAATACTAGTATTATTAATTTAAAGATGAAAAGCCCCTTGAAATATACCAAATCAAAAATATTAAGTGTATCCTAAAATATGGAAGATAACTTGCATAAATCCCCCATAACTGTAATGCTGGCCATACACGTTAAGCTTTTTCTCTCCTTAATGACCAATTTTTGTGTGATTTGACATATCCGTCGAAAGGTTAGTGGGCACCAAACTGATTGCAACTCTAGCAATTTTTCATCCGACATCAGTTAGAAAATTGATTGGGCAGATATGAACATTTTCGCCATTAGCAACTTCATTTGCAGGACCAACTAGTTTTCCTAGTTTCAACTAGACGATAACTAAAAGATCTTTTCAAAATCTTAATGTGTATGGCCAGCTTTAGTTTCCTTTACCTCTCGTAATGGGATTATGGTGCTGTAGAGACTCCCATCATGGCTGGCAAAGCAAACATAATTTTCTGAAATACACATTTTCCCAAGTGAGTTGAGGTGGGCAAATGGGATCCAAAGGAAGCACTCATGGACTTCTTTCAACGTTTCTTCCTTAGGCAGGCGAAAGTACGTTCTGAAATGCTCACTGTGGGCTCTGCTCTCCAAACCTCTAGAGAAAATCATTAACAGGACTGTGAGATACAAAAGAAGGCATTACTACAAACACATGATTTTACAATGATAGAATTGATGCCACCTCCAGACACAGGATGAAAGTGGACTGTGAAGTATCCAAGCAGATAAATGGCTACTTTTGTTCTAAATCATTACAGACAAAAATCAGCCACTGTGTAATATATTTAATGTATAGTACCAGTTTAGGTTAGGGGCACTTCATCATAAAATTACATTTTACTATGATGTCAACAGTGGTAATCTGAGGTGCCCTTGATCATCATTTTTTATGTGTGGTTATTAAAATATGTTGTGTGTCTCTCTCTCTCCAGTATCAAGGTATTCACTGCCATAAGTGGGGTCACCCACTTAATCCTTTAGGGTGAAGACATACTGAGCTACTAGTAGCAGCTACTTTTTCAATCTTGTTTAAGAAGTGGAAATACACAAAAACTGTGTTCCTACCTAAACTAACTGCCTCCCACCCCCCGGTAAATGCCCCTAAAATGAGAGAGCACAAAATGTTTAAAAAACGTCTGGTACTAAGCCTAACCTGAAATGTGAAATTCTGCTGGCACTTTAAGGGTTAATCGAGAAGGATAGGTTTTAATGTTGGTTATATACCTACATGTTTATTTTCAGGTTTGTCCTGTAAATAGAATCTTTGGCATACACAACTGAATGTCATCCTAAAGCAAGATTATTCTCAGCCAAAGCAGAGTTTGTACTTATTGTACAGTGCTGCGGAATATGTTGGCGCTTTATAAATAAATGTTAATAATAATAATAATACCTCTTTGTAATCTGCAAGGGATTGTTTAGTATCGGGTCATTTTCAAACGTCTCCTTATCAAACAGTCTCCGTACAGCATAGTCAGCCAGCTGCTCCATCAGAAGAAAGGTCTCATTGATGTGCAGAAACATAGAGAAGTAGAAATCCTCCCCATTGCAGCAAACATGTATGCTCTCAGTAAGCAGGACTGTGGAAGTTTTCTCCAGTCGGGATATTTCATCCCATGAGATGATGAGTTTAACTTGGAAGAGAAATAAAGCACACACTCAGCTTAAACCCCTTTTTTGAGCTAAACGGGGCAAACTGAAGTTACTACATGTTTGGTTCTTGCAAAGCAGATATTGGGATGACCACTGCACAGATAATGCCCCTGCAAAATGGACTCCTGTTAACAAAACAGTCACTACAAAGGAAAAAGATGGAGTTGTATACAGCATACAGTATGCTTTATACATTGGAAAATATCTCCATACCGCAGTGAATTCGCTAGTGGCAAAACATTTAAATCATGTAAGCACCAGAAAATGCAGAAGCCTATCTCTGGAACTTATGTAATTAAAATGTTTCTCCAAAAATGTACACTGTCAACATTATGTAGGTATTTTCTGATACTATTAAGGGGTATATTTATCATGCTGTGTAAAAAGTGGAGTGAAGCATTACCGGTGATGTTGCCCAGGGCATCCAATCAGCAATTAGATTTCAACAGTTAGAAAATTGAAGCAAAGCATCTGATTGGCTGCTATGAGCAATATCACCGGTAATGTTTTACTCCTCTTTTTACACAGCATGAAATATACACCCCTAAAGGTCCCCACACACAGGCCGATTCTGGCTGCCGATATCGGTCCCTTAGACCGACTCGGCAGCTAATCGGCCCATGTATGGGCACTACAGACGGGCCTGCCCGACTGATATCTGGCCTGAAATCGGGCAGATATCGATCAGCAGGTTAAAAAATCTAGTCGGATCGGGGACCACATCAGCTCGTTGATGCAGTCCCCGGACCGACTTTGCATATACCCAGGGCCAAACGATCGAATTAGCCTGGATTCTCCCGATATTGCCCACCTGTAGGTGGATCTGGGGGGGGAAACTATACAGTGGTTAGACTTGCTGACCTAAAATCGGCCAGATCTTGATCGGGCAGGTTAAAAAAATCTAGTCGCATCAGGGTCCGCATCGGCTCATTGATGCGGTCCCCGGACCGACTTTTCCTATACCCATCATTATAATTTGATCGTTTGGCCCAAGGGAATTAGCCTGGATTCTCCCGATATCGCCCACCCATAGGTGGGGGATATCAGGAGAAGATCCACTCGCTTGGGGTATCGCCAAGCGAGCGGATCGCTTGTGTATGGGGACCTTTAGTCTGCACTAGACAAAGGTTAAGCGCAGACAACAAAATTTACCATGTGCCATTACAGTCTTGTGACTGTACAGTCATGTGACTTGGAAGATGCCAATTTTTTTCTAGGTAACCCCATTATTTTTTGGAGATTTGCAAATATCAATTTGGTAAAAAATTTGTGTAAAAAAAAAAAAGCAATCAACAGAAGTATAAACAACTGAGGCAAAGTTACAATTGTGTTTTCTTATATCCATATGTCTAAACCAGACTCATTTTTTACTTCAAATCCGTATCAATTGGTTGATGGCAGCTTTTATAGAAGCTTACTTTTTTATATTTACAGTGACTCAGGACTGTAAATATACATTCCTTTAACAGTTGTAATTATTCCAGATTTTGAGAGTTGGTCAGAGGGTTTGTTCTAGAATCTAGATACTTACTTTCAGAGCCAAGCAGGAAGGAGTAAAAGCTGAGAAAGTTGGTGCTGAGATAAAGCCAGCCTTGGCATGGTACTCTTCCCCTCCAATAACTACATGAGTAATAAGTCACTAACTTCTCCTGATTTGGCAAACCAAAACATTTCTCAAACTTTAAAAGAGCTTCCCGGAATTTTTCTGGATCCTCTTCTTTTATAATAGACCCCTTTTCTTCTTCAGCAATAAGACCCTACATAAACACAGACCAAAGATACGCAACAGAATTATCAACAGGCCTGAAGGGGATAAACACCTCTACTTTGAACAAGTACTGTCACCTGGGTTTGAGAAACACTGCTCCTTAATGTAATTGGAGGAGTCATGGCTGGACTTGGGTGTTCTACTATTGACTGCTATTCTTATATCTACATCTGGGTGGGACATGGGAGCATTTTTAGCAATGCAGGAAGCCGTTACTTTTTTCCTGTCCAATTGTTCTGCTGCTCGTCTGCTGAGGGGGGATATCACTCTTACTTGCAGCTCAGCAGAAAAGAGAGACTGAGGTTTATCAGAGCACAAGTCACATTTCTGGAGGCACCGGGGACACTAAGAACATGTCTAAACCCATATAAAATATTAAAAAAGCATTTACTATTCTAAAAACTGATTTTGATAAAGTTTGTTTTTTTTTAAACTGTTTTTTTGTGACAGAATCACTTTAAGAATGCTGCATAGCACTAAAGGAAAACTTACAGTGTAATCTATAGACAAATTTAAAGAGCTATAGGAAAGAACAAAATAGCTACAGATAATGTAATTCCACCATGCTGCCTGATATTATTTAGCACACGAATTGGAGTCTCTCTCAAGGTTTGGCACGTGATATATTATTATGCACAGTGTCTTGTGGTTTTACAATAGATTCCAGTGCAGCTATACATTACTTCTTGCAGTTACAAATACTGTACTTACTCTGATTTTTCCTTGCACAAAGCTAGTTATATCATCACTTGAATCAAACACTGGCAAAGTTTTCATAACATTGTTCTCCAGCCATTCCCAGTGTTTCAAAATTTCCTCTTTGGTGGCTCCTAAATGTAAGAAGGACAATGTAAAGAATTAGCTTAACATTAAAATACCATATGAATTCTTTACTAGCTAGTTCATTTAAACTTAGCAGTGAAAAAGCACTAGTACACATTTAGGGAATGCTAACACGTACTGTCTGTGCTGCTTTTTTCTGTACTATTTTAACGAGCAAAATAGGAGAGATCTACTCTATTTTTATTTGCACTGTTCCTTTTTTTTTTTGCATTAACATTTATTATAATGTATTTCCATGAATTTGCTAGGCTTGCCACTATTAAAATGAAAAATAAAATAAGAAACAAATGAAAATTAAAAAATCTGTAATTAAATTACTCAAAATATAGAGTAATTATGCCTGCTTTTGTTTCAGAACATATAAAGAGGTCATTTACAACCTGCTATGTAGTCTTCAAAAAACAGGCACAATGCTGTTTGCAGAACTGCTGTAGGCCTTTGGACTCCTCTAGCCCCTTGAACAGAAAGCTGGGAACGTTAGGGAGATTCAACAGAGGTGGTGCAACGCAGGAGATGCAACAGGACAGGCGGTAATGACAAAGTTACCTTGCAACTCCTGATGCTGTGGTCTGCTTTATAAGCCAGAAGTTCTTTTTGTCATTGATCTTACAGCAGTATTTATTGTAGCATGCACATAAATGTGAATAAAATCCAGGAGGAGCAGCACGGAATCAAAGTGATTACTGGAGAAATGTTTGGATGTTTGTTCATTGTACAGGTATGGACCTAGGGTTTTCCAGATAAGGGGTCTTCCTGTAATTTGGATCATCATGCCTAACGTCTACTAAAAAAAATAATTTAAACATTAAATAAACCCAGTATGATTATTCTGCTTCCACTAAGGATTATGTATATCTTAGCTGGGAACAAGTTCAAGGTACTGTTCTGTTTTTCCAGAGAAAAAGGAAATTCTTTTTAGAATTAAAATTATTTGATTATAATGGAGTCTATGGATAACAGGTTTCTCGATAACGGGTCCTATAACTGTACTGATACAAAGCAAGGGACCATTAGCACCATTTTTCCTGGAATATTTATAACTTGACTTTTTTCCTTTTCATCTTATGCTCATAGGGATATTTATCTGATGCATGAAAATGCTGGAATACCATTTAACCACTTATAAGACTCACAGCAGGTAAGGGCCTCCAGTAACTGCCTTCAGTGATCAGAGCCATTTGCTCTTGGAAACTTGGAGGCATCAGAGTCCATACCCAGATAAACTGAACCACAAAAGTGAAAAGAGTAGCCTATAGCAATGTGTGTCACTGAGTATGAAAAACAACATACTGGAATGTATGTCTCCTTAATACTAGTCACTAACCCCCATATGTAATAAAAGGCACTAAGTTTGCCCAGTAGCAGTAACCCATAGCAACCAATTGGATGTTTGCTTTTAAACAGGTGACCAGTAAATTCTACCTGCTGATTGGTTGCTATGGATTACTGCTCCTGGGCAAACTTGGTGCATTTTATGACATTACCCCCCTAGATCTCTTTCTTTTGCTCCAATAAATATATCTACAGACAGGCAGTCTGTAGAACTGAAGAACAAGCATCATATAGTAAAATATGTATATCTGTATGTATGACTAAGAACCCTTTGTGCTTTGCTATTTAGGACCTTGGACATACAGTATTCATGGCGTGCGTCTATGGCTATATAAATATTGACGACAACGTGCTACCACTTACAATCTACTTGACTCTAACAAAAGTGTCTGTGCATTTATAACAAAGGAACAGACAAAAATGAGCTCCACAAAGCCTGCAGCGAATCAATATTTGGCTCAAATTTGATTAATTAAAGCCTTACATTTTTCCATTTGTATATACATACAAGGAGTAGCAAGGAAGTAAGGAGGAACAGAGTATATACTCATGTTTCACACATTTTAGCCAAATATTTAATTGCTGCAGGCACTAACAAGATCAATGTGTTTTTTATTTATCTAAATGATGAGAAAATACAAGTGAGGAAAGAAGCGGGAGAAAACAATAACATATAATTGTTGTAATTATTAATCATTAGCTTGCTATTTGAGTGCATGATTTGTCCAACATTTATTACCCTGTGAATCCATGTGTAGATCAATAAAAATGTAATTTTGGCCAATGAAGTAGCATCAATAATCAGTTATTTTTAAATTATATTAATTCACTAATAAAACATTTATAATGATCACCCTTCTTACGGTGCACTCACTAGTTTTTGCTTCTCATGATAAAAAACTGACCTGCCTCCCACTATACAATTTCTTGCGTTTTTTTCACAGAACGCCACTCTCTGCACGGTGATAGAAACTGATAACTATTTTGCCTATATCCTAGCAATAGTCTCTAGCAAACCTTTTGAGACAACTTAGAGTATGGATGCAATAATAAATCAATAACATACACATGTGCCAGAAAACACACAATGACAGAAGTGCTTGCACTTTAGTAAACCTGCTCTGGCGCCTGCTCTGGCGCTGATTATTTGTAAACAGATGCCTTAGTGTTAATTCCCCTCCCCAGCAGTGGCGCTATTCTAACCAAGCACATGACTAGTTGCCCATAGAAACCAGTAAGATTTTTTTTTAAGAGTATAGCTGTAAATGGTTACTGATGATCAGTTGCAATAGACAATTAGAGCAGCAACAAACTGCACCTTTTATTATATTTACCTATTAATATCCTCAGTATAGTTTACCATTTTTGGCACAATCTTTGTACAAAAACTATACACTGAAAGCTGGAAGAATGTTTAAAATACATTTCTGTCTATGCTCTTTAATAGCAGTCCTGGGAAGGCTAATCCTCACTCATATATAGAGTATAGGTTAGCTAGTTATCAGCCTGCTAAGTCTCTCAGTGTCAGGGAGTAGTGTGGAAACCTGCTTGTGTGCTGCTGGGAAAGCAAATTGTTTCTTCTAGTTAGGCTTTTCATACACAGACAAATAAAAGCTGCCGACTTGGCACCTCTAGAACAGGCTGGAATTAGTTCACTGAAAGATATTCCCCTCTACGAAAATCAAAAATCAATTGGGAACTAAGCAGAATGGAGTACTTCAGGCACTTACCACATGCTACTGACCAATACACTTGTGAGTCTGGGGTTTGATGAAGGATGCGAAATGGTGCTACTTTAGCAGTGGAATCTAAAACTGCATCAAGAGTTCCCACAAGGAGACCTGTTAGAGAAGTAACATGAGATATGTAATTTGCATTTTGCAAAAGGAAGCAAAAATACTTAGAAACTAATAACAAAAGGCCCACTTGCTGACACAGCCTGTGAGTTACTGAACATCAGTCCATTTGAGATTGCATTCTTTCATAAACCGCATGGATTTCCAGACCACCAAACCGTACTACAGGAACAATCGGTGACAGATTATCAGAGGAGAGTGTTTTGAAAGATAACAGAAAAAAATATGAAAATTATACTAACACTTCAGCTGGCCATACACAGGCTGATAAAAAGCTGCCTACTGGGCTAACCCCAAGCCAAGTCTGCAACTTATCAGCCCTTTTCTATGGGGCACTCATGAAAATCTCCCAGATATTGTTTGGGCAAGTTTGGAAATTTCATGCAAAGGGTCCATAAGCCCCACAATATGATCAGAATATTAGCCAACCAAGCCACAGATTGGATCTACCCATCGCATACTAGGTCGGGAACATATTCACATACAAACTTTGTACCTTTAGTTGCATAATGCCCAAAGTGTAACAGCTAACTGTGCACCCCCTTACACCACTACCTGCTGGCTGCACTACAATATGGGATTTATAGAGCCAGTATGTAGTTACGATCAATTTAAACACCAACCCCATGGCCTTAACTAGTGAATAGTGATAGTGTGGGCAATGTTTGCAAGCTGATGAGAATGAAGGACAGTGGCTATGGTGCTGCAGAGAACAGGGTACAGTTAAAGGAACTGTTCGGTGTAAAAATAAAGCAGGGTAAAAAGATAGGTTATGCAAAATAAAACATGTTTTCAATATAGTTAGTTTTTTTTAGGGGCCAGCACATAATGTATAACTATGATTTATAAACTGTATGTTCATAGGCCATGGGGTGGGTGTTAAATACTAGAGAAGGAACATGGAACAATATCAATGAGCATACTTGGACTACAAAGACAACATTTACAGCAGCCAGAAGATATTACAGTAGAGAGACATACAATGTCCGAAAGGCTAGATTTATTATTACTGAAAAAAGACATTGTCAGACAAGTTTTCATTTTTTTCTGGTATATAAGCTCCAAATTACAGGACTGCCATCTCATGTATTAATAACTTCATTTATATTTAAAGGTCCGGAGCAATCTATATATTGAATGAATATATTTTTTTTTTCTGCTGCTACAGTCTAGAAGTACTAAATATATGAAGTTGGTAATTAATAAATTGGTCAGAATAATGCAGTTAAATGGGGCACAAAAAGGAATGACTGAATACATCCAATGGCTACCTGAATGGAAAAAATTAGAAGCTCCTGTCTACTGCCAAACTCTGCTTGAGATATCCAGTTATCACTCACAAAGGCTCACTCAGCCTGTACACAGTAACCCTTTTATGACATCACTGTTGTCTCAAGTAACAACATATTGTTGAATTATTAATAAAAATGTTCTAATTTTGCATTTGGTACAGTGTACAGCAAGATGCGCTGATTTCTCTCACATATTAGTCAAAATGAACAGGAAAAAAACCCTTTTCCTATAATTTTTTTCCTCTTTCATTTCAGGTTATTTTGCTGCAGTAAAATCCTCATACCAAATCCAATTCCCAGTGGCCAGTTATTGTATTTGCAGAAAACTAACAGTGTGTTAGGGAATGTACAAACAATCTACTTACGTTAGTAAATCTGCCCATACCCTGGAAAATGTTACTGTAAATGCGGCCATACACGCTAAGATCCGCTTGCTTGGCGAGGTCTCTAAGCGAGCTAATCTTCTCCCAATATCCCCACCTACACGTGGGCGATATCGGGCTAATTCGGACATTTGGCCCTGGGGCCAAACGATCGAATTGCAACGACAGGTTTAGGCATCTGTCGGTTCAGGGACCACATCAAGGAACCGATGCAGTCCCCGATAAGACTAAAAATCAGACCTGGCGGATCGAGATCTGGCCGATTTCAGGACAGATGTCGGTCAGGCAGGCCCATTGTTAGTGCCCATACAGAGGCAGATGAGCTGCAGAATTGGTCTAAGGGACAGATATCAGCAGCTACAATCAGCCCGTGTATGGCCACCTTTAGAGGAATAGGCATTAGCAAGAGCAGAACCAGCATCTGCTTGGATCCAGCAAAACAGAAGGCCTGGTAGGATTCCTGAGCAATGTGAAAGGTGAAACTATGTTTAAGGGCCCATGTGTATGGTACTGTATGATATGGTAGGCTATGATAAGGTACACCTAATATATAGAATTCTTCACAGTAAGGCAACACAGAGAAAGTCCAGACAGCCATTCCTTAAAAAAGGAAAGAAATTATTTCTATAACAACATGCAAAATTATGCATGATAATAACCACCTTCCTGCATTCTACTGCTAAAAAAAATCTTAGTTACATCAAACTATCCTTTGTAAATTCAAAACAGCATTTAGCACAGTGGGTGGTAAAAATGTAAAATGATTAGTGTGGATCATCATTCTTCCTTTTTTCTCCCTTAAATTCCTTTATTTGTTTAATTCTGGATAACAGGTCCCTTGGCAATAATGAATAATATATGGTGCTGGTTTCACCATACCATAATCTTTAAAAATGGCTCCTTTTTTTGAAGCTCCCTATACATTTGCTATGGTCCCTGTCAATGTTTAAAATGAGGGGTGGGCATGATCTAACGGTCCCTGCCAGAATCACAATAGGAGAGGGATAGCCAATCATTCACACAAGAAAAGACAGGCTTCAGTTCCCTATCAGGTCAGCCTAGCTGCTGATAGCTTGCTGAGTGCCACTGGCTCCCCTGCACAGCCTGTAAAAGGCGGCAGCAGGAAGTGGAACACTTGACCAGCACTAGTAAGGTTTCTGGAGAAATTTTCAATAATTCAGCCTGAATCACAAAATTTTAAAGCACATTCCTTCCATATTTAGAGGAGTGTAATGTAATTAGGCATTCTTGGTTTTTTATGCAGTATGTCTCCTTTAAAGGAGAAGGAAAGGCTGCACACCCCAGTGACTTTAATCGCTTACCTTTTACCCTGGGCTGGTGCCCCTGTTAGAAGAAAACCGCACCAACCCGGGGTAGCTGCAGCGAGTGTTTCCTCTTCTTTATCTCTTCTGTCTTCAGAATCCCTGGGCCGGCACTTGCGCAGTAGAGTGAAAAAGCCGACTTTTTTGTTAAAGTTCGGCTTTTCATTTTACTGTGCATGCGCAAGCGCGCAAAGACAGCAGAAGGAAGAGGAGGAGCTCGCTGCAGGTACCCCGGGCTGGTGCTGTTTTCTCCTAACAGGGGCACCAGCCTGAGGTAAAAGGTAAGCGATTAAAGTCACTGGGGGGTGCCTAACATTTTGGCACCCCCAAGTGACTTAGCCTTTCCTTCTCCTTTAAACATGACTTGTGTGTCCCCCTTTCATGTCTTCCAGTATAAGCTCAAGGAGGTAGAGTGATGATGTTCCAACTTGTTACAATTTGAAACATTAGATGGTACATTTAACCAGCATCTGCAGCTTTAGCACCTACAGAGTTTTCCTAATGTGTGCCACAGAGCAACTGCTATAATTCAGTACATTTATTGAATTCTGATACTTTCCCATTGTTCTGCTAATCGGCTGCTGGGAGCTTGCAGCGCAACAGTAAAGTGTGACTAAAGTCAGAGTGCAGGTCACATGGCAATGGCTCCCTGGGAAATGAAGAATATGGTTAGCCCCACATGAAATTTCAAAATGAAATATAAAAAAAATCTGTTTGCGTTTTTGAGAAACTAAATTCAATGCAGGATTCTGCTAGAGGAGCTCTATTTACTGATGCATTTTTAAAAAAACATGTTTTCCCATGACATTATTCCTTTAAGCTCATTTTAGTTCTCCCATGTCTCCTTGTTGTTTGGATTCCCCCACTGCAGGCGATGTACAGTTCCTGTGCAACTGATGCTCGCCCCCAGCTTGCATGACCAGGTCCTGACCAATGGAATTCTGGAATGACATGCATTAAAATACTGGGCACGTCTTCAATAAGTGGAAGATGAACACTTAATGCCCCTCCTGCAGTGATGGAGGCTTAAAGTAACAAGCAATAACTTATAGTGCTGGGCATGAGGGGGAATAAATCAACCTTTCTAAAGGGGCACAGATCAGTCATCTATATTATACTAATGGGAACAATCTAAAAAGCATCTACATTAAAATTTAGTTGCCCTTTAGTTGTACCCTATGTTTAAAGAATGTGTCAAATTGAAAGCCCGGCTCACATGATAAACAAGAAGTGAGTAGTGTGGGTATCTCCCATTTGCCCTTAAAAAATGTTTATATCTATGATTTTAATCCCATGTCCCTTTTGAAAAAAAAACATCTGTGTTTTAGTGGAAGTAAAGCTTTATGTATCCATAAAATGAAAAAAAAAAAAGATGGCACAGGGTACTTTTATTCCTGCCAAAATAGCAAGCATTCAGGCTGCTGGCACAGCTTTGCGGGCAAACTAGTGTTGTTCTGTTTTGATCAGAACCACCCTCACAATCCACAAGTAAAAATAAACTTCCTGAATTTGCCAGCAGGAAAATCTGCAAATGTGGAGTCATCTTGTTGCTGGAAACACTGGCCCTTTTGCCTGAATAGGACATTACCACATAACATTAACACGAGCGCCAAGAACCTGACAAGGGAAGAGTTTCTGTCAGTAACAGAATTCAAAACATGGGTAAGGGAGGCATTAACGGCACAAACATTGGCTTGCGGAACACTAGTTAGGAGTACAGACATTGGGCGGGATGCATCAGCTGGCCATCAGTTCCATGTGTTCTACCCAAAGAAGAGGATGTGTAGTTCATTTGGTTAAACATGTGGATGTGAATCCCTTTTTTCCACCTGCTCAATAAAAATCAGTCAAATTCCAAACATGTTTTAAAAAGCAATGGAGTAATGCGTGGCTGATACAAGCAGACCAAACTGGGTAGACAAATGGCACCCTGACCTATGTGCCTAGAGCTGGTGCATCAGGGCAAAAACCATTGGTTCTGGGCAATGTTAGCTTTTTCACACAAAACGCTTTGGGCTTCTTACCAACTTTATTTTACTGTCTTTCCAAAGAAGGACATCACAGCAAAATAAAGTGGGTCAAGAAGAAACAAAGGAATCTGAAGGAGAGATTTATTACTAGAGCATGCATAGCCTGCTGTTTCACGCCAAAGACTAATCTTAGAGGTGAGTTCTGACTGCTGTCGCCACCAAGCACATAGCTGTGCCATTCAAATGATCTGCCTGTGCCTGAAGCACATGTAGCGGTGCCAGGGGGACCTCCATTCAGAAATGCTCAGGTAGGCATTATGTGTGCCTCAGGACAGCATTCATAGATTACTATGAGACTTGGTGACAGGTGGAGAAGGGCACTTGACTGCAGCTATTTTCTACGTGATGGTGGTGGAAGTCAAATGCCTCATCTGATATTAGCCATAGACAACGTAATCACAGGCAGTTTAAATAGAGCAGAACAGGTCCAATGTTATTTTTCTCTGTCCATCTTCCCAATACCATTTCTAATTATAACTTACTAGACTGAGTAGCCTGTTTATTTAGCCAGAATTAGCCAGTATGAAAGTATGAGAGGCAGCACGGCAGCAGGCAGGTCACTCTCTCCCATGCAAGCAGGGGGCAGCATGTGTACCAGTATCTTCTACCCTGTCTCAGAGGGCACCTTCACTTTTGTCACACGATCAAACACCCTCTTGTGTTGGGATAGAAGAGGGGTACAGTCTAACAGAACTCAGTATCGCTATTTATTCATAAAGCACCAACATAATCTGCAGCAGAATAAAATAAAAGTGTGTATATGTCTAACATGCAAATTTCATCCAGATACTGACCATGATTTACAATCCAAAAACACTTTATTAAGAATGCCTTCAGGGCAGATTGGGGACCCCAGACAGCCACTTGGATTGCCTGTACTAAAATCCTACACTGCAAAGGATACCAAAATAAGGGCATGGCTTTACTTTAAAGAAAGAGCTAGTGTAGAAGGGACACAAACACAATGAATTCATTAAAGGCATGGGACTATTTGTTATATTGCTTTAAGTCCTGTGTACAAGTTACTATATGATTTCACTTTAAGGGCATTAATAGATGTCAGTGGGCAAATCAATGTACATATGATTGTCATATCACTGACCTCTGTATAAACAAAGAGCTTACACCACTATATTACATGCACAGCACCACTGACAGCTATTGATCAGCAGTAACACACTGTATTGCTTAAAAGGAAATGGCTACTATTTACACAAATGACATTGTTCCTATATAAACACAGTGACCATGTCAGTGCAGAGATATGCATTCAAAACCCGTCCAGTTCAACTAATATTAACTCCCACAAATACAAGGGATTCCAACCAGTGACCTTCCAGCTGTGTTCCTCCAGCGGTGGACGCTGGGACTTGTAGTCCAACAGCTGCAGAAGGTTGGACATGACTCCTATTTATGGTTTATACTGTACCTGCCAGTCCCCCTCCTTCTTCTCTGTAGCCTCTCCGCCTCTGCAGCACGAAGTAAGGGTTGGATTGCTCGGTCGCCCATAATTTGAGAGCGTTCTTCAGCAGAACCTCCTCCGGTCTGAGCCACATCTTGTCCCACAGGCTCCGCTCTCATGTCCCCATGCCGCTCGGGACTCCGCCGACACGTCAGCAGCAGCAGCAGCACTAGTCCTGCCAGGAGGGCTCCACTGTGCCAACGGGAAGATGGGAAGTGTAGTTCTTAGTCCCAGAGCTGGAAAACACGGGCGCGTCCGCAACTACAGCTCCCGCCATGCACCGCACCGCTGCCTATGCAAACACGTCTCTCTTGCCCAGCCCGGTACTTCCGCCTCACCGGCAAGATGAGCAGTACCGACTGTGTGAGGGAATGGAGCAGCACCGGCGGGTACGCTTTCAAGCGCCTTCACCTGTTTATATCATAATGGAAGAAAGACTTGTCCCTCTATATAATTTTATTAGAAATGTTTTGTGGCTATAAAGGGGTAGATTACCTTTAAATTAACTTTTCGTGTATTATTGTATCGTTCAATTTTTAACCTTAAAACTGGTTCTTTTTCGCTTCTGAATTATTTACAATGGTATCTAGTTGTTTGGGGTGGTTGCCTCTATGTGGGTGCAATTGTAGTGTTAGTGGGGTTCATTCACTTACCAGTGCGCAAAGTGCTATTTCAGGCGCAAAGAATTCTGGGGTCATTGAAGATGCTGTGAAGTGATTCTCCTCCACTCAGTTGCTCTGAGCCTGAGACACAGTTGCTTCTGATTTGCCAAATGGACTGCGTTGTGCTACTTTGCAAATAGGATGCAGTTGCACTGAATAAATTGTAAGTCTGCCTGGCGTATTTCCAGTGTTCACTGTGCAAATTGATTCTTTAGGCTTAAAGGTGGCCACACACGTGGCGATTTGTGATGGCCGCATGAAAGATCGTTCAATCAGCCACTAACCGTTTAGGACTGAATCGGCAGGTAAGGAGGTAGAAACAATAGGATTTCTACATCCTTCTGCCGATTCAGCCCTGAAGGCAGATTTTGCTCAGGCACCTTCTATGGCGCCCGATCAAAATCTTTTAACCTGGCCAATCGGCAGCATCCTGCGATATCAGTCGACTCGCTGACTTGCCATACATGCAGCAAATATTGTACGAAACGAGGTTTCGTATTATATTATTGGTGCGTGTATGGCCAACTTAAGTGTGCTTCACCAATTGATGCAGGGTGATGCAGGGTGCTGAAGGAACTCACACGCTATTGCTTGGTCAGGAGGTGGCAGTAGCTCTAAAGATCCCCTGCATCAATTGGCACAGGGGCGCCCAATTTGGAATGCAAGGCAGGAGGGTCAGAACTAGGGGTAGGCAGCTGCCTAGGGTGCAACGATTGGGGGGGGGGGGGTGCCAGGCAGGAGCCTCTCTTGCCTACCCCTAGTCTGTGCTTTTCATTGCCCCCGCCGCTTGTCATTACACGGTGGGGGCAATGATAGCACAGGGCGAGGTGGCCGGCCAGCTCGGCCCACCCCTGCAAGGTAGGAAGGACTGAGCAGCACTAAGTACAGCTATATAAACGTGCAAATTGTGCATTTTGACGAAAGTACTTGTAGGGACCCATTGGTTTAATACGTCCCTATGGCTTTAAGCCCTACTAGTTCCTATATCTTCCTGTTACTGGGCAGAGGCTCATGTATCTAGTGTTCCATTAGCATATGCGCCTTATTGGTTAACAGGGAGACCACTCCCTTGGCACTTCAATATAATGCTTAGCAAAGGGGGGAGGGGGGTCTTCTGCTTTGGCTGCATCTGATGACTTAGGTGGAAGTTCCACTGAGCCTGGGATCAACAGGGCCCCAGTAAAGCCTTTCACCCTAGAGTCTGCATCTAGCTCTAGTGAAGTAGGGGAACAGGGACCCCATGAATGAGGAGTGCCTCTTCTGCCTACCCCTAGTTCCGGTCCTGATGAGAACTAGGAAACATAGTGGGCCAAACAAACACTGCTTTCAATCACAACAACATGTAACTGCTTTTGAAAAGTTGCTTTGTGGTCACATACCTACATTGTATAAATACATAATGACCCCACCACAGCCATGCAGGGAAAAGAAAACATTTTGCTACAGACAAATAAAGTCAAGCACAATTTTGAAGAGGGTTATTTCCTTTATAAACAGTTGGAGAAGTACACAATGTAGGCAAACATAAATAGTATTCTTTATTTTAGTCAGTAAGTTAGATGCCACATTATACAGTACAGTGGCTGAGACTTAAGGTGGCCATACACATTCAGATTTAGTCTTCCGCCGAACGCTCGGATATCAATTGTATGTTCAAATACAATGATCTAAAGCTTTTGTAAAGTATAAGGAAATCACCGTAAAGTTACATTACCATATAAAGGCACAAGGCCAAAAGCCAAGTGCTTTTCTACAGGTCATGAGACTCCCAGAGGACTTCTAATATCCTTATATTTTACAACAGAGGTCACTTTTTTTATATTTGTTATAATACACGTAATGAACATTTGATTTGACAGAAATTACATCACTAAGCACCAATTATTACTGATGGCATAACTAAGCACTGTTTATGATAAACTTACAGGATATTCATGGGTCTTATGTATTATATTGTGGATAATGTACCCCCCCCCCCCCCCACTGTAATTTATAGAGATATTAGAAGTCACAAAGGAGATGTGTGACCATATAAAAGCACAAGGCCGCAGGCCCTGTTCTCCCCTGTTCTCCCCTTTTCTCACTGATCCTCCACTCTGGAGAAATTAAAGTCTAATTCACTTTATGAATCTACCTAACTTCCAAGTATGGCCACTGGGGGGCATTAAAAAACTGACAGATGTTCTAATTGATGATACCTTTACAACCTTTGCAGCTCTTAAGCTGGCCATACAAGTTAAGATTTATAAACGATCTTTTGGTATCGTAGGACCAAGCTTATTCTGAATGGATTGTTTAAAAGTATGATTTGCCCATCAACGAAAAGACCATTCCAAGCAATATTGTCTAGTTAAAGCTAGGAAAACTTACCTGGTTGGTCCTGCAAACAGCAATGAAAATTTCCAAACCTGCCCAATCGATTTCCCGACCAATATTGTATGAAAGTGCATAGCACTGAAATTGGTCATTAAGGAAGAAAAAAATTGTCATGTGTATGGTCAGCTTTATGGATAAACTGGTAGCAGTTTCACACTTACTTTCAGTTGCAGTAGGCCTTCATGGAACAATTTCAAACTAGTATATAAGGATTACCCCTTACTAAGGCTCCTAAGATATGAATCCCTCATAAAACTGGTATCCCAAATTTATTGGGTACTGGGAATAGCCCCATTTGCTTAGTTCCACCACACTTTTATTAAATGGTGGGACACATCGGTAGACTTGAGATGGAACAATGGAAAGAAGCTGTGGAAATCTATATCAGTTCCTAATATCCTTCCAGGATAGATTGACACAAAACGAATTCCTACATCAGGGGGCAGATTATCAAAATGTGAGTTTAGAGTTAAATACACAAAAACTGACCCACATTCTATTCACATCTATGTGATTTTTTTTTAAACCGTATTTATTAATTGGTGAGTTCCAACTCTCAGCCTTTGATAAATATGCTTCTAAAAATCCCATAGGAATCCATAGCATGTGGATTAGTTTTTATGTATTAAACTCTAAACTCACATTTTGATAAATCTGCTCCCAGGTCTATTAAGCAGGAGTGAAATTTCATGTATTTGGCAACAAAATACAGTAGCTGCCACAGATGCCTGCTGCCTACTTGTTTTTTTGATGGAGCCATAACAGGCATGTTTTAGAACAGTGCTGTCCAACTTCTGCGGTGCTGAGGGCCGGAATTTCTCTAGCATACATGGTGGAGGGCCGCTAATGGAAGCCAGTTTTGGCCACCCCCCTTTTTTGAACCACACCCACTTCAAACCACACCCATTTTATCACAATGGTGGTAGTGCAGCAAAAGCCCAAATGCTTGGTCCTCACTGCGGGGATATCAACAGTTATTCATATATGAAAGAATTATATTATGTGGATAGCACAGCAACCCCCAGCAACATAATTACACACCTTAGGGACCATTTAATGGCTGTTTCCAACTACTAACAAACTCCCAGAACAAACCCCTGCCAGGTTCACCTCTCACAGGCAGCATAGGGCAAGCAGAGTATGGCATACACAGGCAGCACTCTGCCTCCCTTATGCTGTCTGTGCCATACTCTGCCTGCCCTATGCTGCCTGTGTGTGCCATACTATGCCTACCCTATGCTGCCTGTGTGTGCCATTCCCTCCCTGCCCTATGCTGCCTGTGTGTTCCATACCCTCCCTGCCCTATACTGCCTATGTGCCATACTTTGCCTACCCTATGCTGTCTGTGTGTGCCATATACACAGGTAGCATAGTCCAGGCACTACATACAATGTCTGAGGTGTGAACAGGGGAACAATGGGGGTAATTACAGCCTGAGCCTGAGGTGTGAACACTGCAGGGGGTGAACAATGCAGAAACTAAAAGGTGTGAAAAACACAGGGGATTACATGTTTAAACAATACAGAGGGATTACAGACTGAATCTGAGGTGAGAACCATGCAGGGGGCCAGTTAATCCCAGTACTGATACTATTTAAATCTTACACAATGGTAAGCCATCAAAGCAGCCAGACAGGTGGGGGGCCACACAGAGGGGGGTCGCGGGCCGCCAGTTGGACAGCACTGTTTTAGAACATCTAAACAGAGCTTTGCTGTACTTTGCAGAAAACAAATCATTTAGGGAGGGACGGGCCCTAAAATACCTACACAGAGGATGTGGCAAAAGCTGGTGAATATGATGCTTCTAGTGGTTAAACTCACCTACTTAGCCAGGGGCTGTCACCGCAAGTGTAACTAAATCTGTTCTCCTAACAGGGCGCGTCAGTAGTGCCCATACAGGGGAGATTAGCTGCCAAATCGGTCTAAGGGACCAATATCGGCAGCTAGAATTGGCCTGTGTATGGGGACTTTAACTCTGCAAAGTTTTGGGACCCTAGGATTAATAGTTAAAGAAGCAGTTTAAATTCAAACCAATAACAGTCAATAGGTAAATTGTGATTGGTGGGTGTGCCCACTTTTTCTAACCTTGAGTCGAAGTCACCCAGTGACAAACCGTGGGCACCCTGGCATAAAAGTGCGAGAATGGCAGCATTTTAAATTTAAACCGATTAAATTCAATGGATGAAATCTAATTGGCTTTTAGTGGCCCAACCCACTTTTCCTGTTTTTGAATTGCAGTCCCCCAGTGACCAACTTTGCAAAGTTTGGGGACTCAAAGGCATAAAATTGTGGTACTGACAGCATTTAAAACTTCACCATTGAAAGTAAATAGGTGAAATGTGATTGGCTGTTGGTGGCTCTGCCCACTTTTTTCTAACTGAACGGCAAATACCCAGTGACTAACTCTGGAAAGTTTAACAACCCTGGAATTAATACTTAAATAGTGGCATAAGTTTAGATATAAACCGATGAAATTTAATGGGTGGAAATTGATTTGCTATTGGTGGCTCCTCCCACTTGTTCTAGCCCTGAATATGTAGTCATCCAGTGACTGACTGGCAAAGTTTGGGAACCCTGACATAAATAATGTGAGAAAGAATCTTCTAAAGTGGGCTACACATTTATGGCTGATGATCCTTTTATACAGTGATCCCCAACCAGTGGCTCATGAGCAACATGTTGCTAACCAACCCCTATGATGTTGCTCCCAGTGGACTCAAAGTAGGTGCCCGTTTAAAAATCTCTGCCTTGGAGACAAGTTTTGGAAGTACAGAGACGCAGTTTAACTCCAAGTAGAAAGTCCTGCAGGCTAGCAGTCCACATGGGGCTACTAAATAGCCAATCACAAGCCTTATTTGGCACCCCCTAAAAATGTTTTCATGCTTGTGTGCCTCTTGGCTTTTTTGGCAGATGTGGCTTTTTACATCTGAGTGTTGCTCACAAGTAAAGGTAATGGAGTCCCAGTCCTCAACAGTGCTTAAAGGAGAAGGAAAGGTAAAAATTAAGTAAGCTTTATCAGAAAGGTCTATGATCAGAAGCCTCATAGGAAAAAGAAATACAGCCATAAGCACTCACAGAAACGCTGCACTGAGTTCTCTGTCAAAAAAACCAGGATTTGTTGTCGCTTTGTTTTCCTGTGCCAGAGACATGCAGCTCTCTCCTGCTCCCCCCTGCCTCAAGAATGCTAAGAACCCCCCCCCTTGGGAATGTGGATCTGACCCAATCAGCAGGAAGCTTACACATAGGGGCTGATTTACTAACCCACGAACGGGTTGAAATGAGTCCGATTGCGTTTTTTTCATAAAGATCGGTATTTTGCGATTTTTTCGTATTTTTTGCGATTTTTTCGGCGTCTTTACGAATTTTTCGTTACCAATACGATTTTTTGCGTAAAAACGCGAGTTTTTCGTAGCCATTACAAAAGTTGCGTAAAATCTTGCGATTTTTCGTAGCGTTAAAACTAACGCGAAACTTCGCACCTTTTAAGTTTTAACGCTACGAAAAAGGCGCAACTTTTCGCGTAAGTTTTAACGCTACGGAAAAATCGCAAGATTTTACGCAACTTTCGTAAAGGCTACGAAAAACTCGCGTTTTTACGCAAAAATCGTATTGGTAACAAAAAATTCGTAAAGACGCCGAAAAAATCGCAAAACATACGAAAAAGTCGCAAAATGTTCGTTTTCAAGTCGGAACTTTTCCAATTCGGGTCGGATTCGTGGGTTAGTAAATCAGCCCCTTAGTCTAACTAACTGAGCATGTACACCAGTCTTGGTCTTGGTACAGCACTCAGTGTTTCTTTTTCCTATGAGGCTTCTGATCATCTGAACAGGAGAAATATGGGGATACTTAAGGGCACTATTGAGAGAACTGAAGGTATGCCTGCAGCTTGAGATTAACTCTTTATTAGCCTTTCATTCTCCTTTAAACGGGTTCCAACACCATTTATTGGCCAATACTAAGTAAAAGGAAACTACAGTGTGCGTTTGTTTTGCCAATAAAATATGAAAATAAAAATAAAATGAATAATTAATCAAAAAGCCCAAATGGCAGTACAAAAAGATTGTCTCACACCAAAACAAAACCCAGTCTGTAGGTTATGGATGGTTACCTGTATAATAACATAATTGTGAGCACAATTAAAGTCCAAGCAGTAGTGAAATAATTTTATCAATAAGAAAGTAATTTTATTAAGGGATATAAAGCCAGATACATTTTGAGCCTGTAAGTGCCTTTTAAACACAAAATGCGTTAGGCTTTATATGTCCTCATATTAAATTTTTATCTAAATAATTACTTCACTACTGCTTGGACTTTAATTGCTCTCACACTTATGTTATTATACTATGTAAAAATATGCAAGGTGTTTGGGTACCAGAACCTTAGCTTGCCAAGTGTAACACAGAGATAAACTTTTTATTTGGATAAGGCTGTTATCTTAATGTGTCCATAATTATAAAATCTATATTAATAGGGAGAAATTACATTGAATTAATAAAAGAATTCTGTTAAGGTGGGAAAACTTGAAATACCGTATATACTCGAGTATAAGCCGATCCGAATATAAGCCAAGGTACCTAATTTTACCTAAGAAAACTGGAAAAACCTAATGACTCGAGTATAAGCCTAGAGTGGAAAATGCAGCAGCTACGGCTAAGTTTCAATAATAAAAATAAATTCCAATAAAATTAGGATCTATCAATCTTACTGAACAAATATGTACAGGGAATGAGTATGCGAGATGCCAGGCTCTCCCCTACTGCCTCCCACAGGCTTAACAGCATGATCACCTGGAGAAGGAATCACTCACTAATACCCGTGTTGCTATTGAACCACCCCTCCCAGATTCCCACAAAATGTACAAGGTTGCCGGGGGGCTAATGGAAATTCCCTTCCCTCTCCCCCCTCCCCATTAGACACATAGAAAGACATTCAGGCATCGCTGTCCTTAAACACAGACCCAACGCAGACCTCGTTGTCTATTCCTGCTGCTTCCCAACCTCAGGTTTTCCAACAAACCTCTGCACAGTGGTATCAACGTTAATGCTGCTCCATTCCAATCAATGCAGACTGTTTTCAATATGAATGCACCTGTCCCTCCTGAGAATGAGCCAGAAACACTGGAACAGAACCAGTACCCGGCCAGTTACAACCAGACCTTCCCTGGCCAACCTCATCAAGTGGAACAAACAGAACTTCAACCAGAGCAGCTATAAACAGTTGTAAACACTTACCATGGCAACATCAGACCAGATCCATCAAGCGTCCTCGGGGCACCAGCAGCCCGCACAGCAAAACACTGGGTTCCCACGGAACAGCCAGCCTTTCTACAACAACCGAGGGATGGCCCAAGGAGGTCAGCGAGGTAACCGGGGCATGATGAATGGCTACAGAGGCCAGTCAAACGGCTTTAGAGGAGGATATGATGGCTACCGTACTGCTTTCCCCAACACTTCAAACAGCGTTTACCCCCAGGCACAGTTTAATGCTGCACATGACTACAGCAACAACTATCAGCGGGACGGATACCAACAAAACATCAAGCGCGGTGCTGGACAGGGAGATCCTCGGGTCGCATTCTGCTCAGCACAACTTCCTAACTCCTTGCGCTGCCCCCGGCATGACGTCACACCTCGTGGAGCGACCCGAGGATCTCCCTGTCCAGCACCGCGCTTGATGTTTTGTTGGTATCCGTCCCGCTGATAGTTGTTGCTGTAGTCATGTGCAGCATTAAACTGTGCCTGGGGGTAAACGCTGTTTGAAGTGTTGGGGAAAGCAGTACGGTAGCCATCATATCCTCCTGTAAAGCTCTCTTCTGCTCGCCGCAACTTCCTAACTCCTTGCGCTGCCCCCGCATTACATCACACCTCGTGGAGCGACCCGAGGATCTCCCTGTCCAGCACCGCACTTAAAGTTTTGTTGGCATTCGTCCCGCTGATAGTTGTTGCTGTAGTCGCGTGGAGCATTAAACTGTGCCTGGGGGTCAGGGAATCAGGTAACAGAGGGTGCAAGCTGTAGGGACTCGAGTATAAGCCGAGGGTTAATTTTTCAGCACATTTTGGGTGCTGAAAAACTCGGCTTATACTCGAGTATATACGGTAATATATAAAAGAGATTTCAAGCAGCCCATGAGTGACAGTGCCAATAAAAGGTGACCATAACTGCATATTGAAATATATATTATAAATGAAGTTGTAAACTAACAATAAAATAACACCTTTCGTTCCTGACCCAGAGAATTCTAGAAATTGTGGTTTCAGCAAAGCAACAGATAAAGCAGAAACGCACCTGTCTTACCGGGTCATTAATAATGGTGAGGGGAGCCATAAAGCATTTGATTCATGCACTCATTCAGTTGTTGTTGATATGGCATTACAATGATATGCACTTTATAATCAACCTAATCACATTGACCTACGGAAAGTGTAGGGATGTATTGTACTCTACTGCTTTGGTATACAGTACCTGATCCCCCCTTTTTACATTCTAGATGTGGGGTTCTTCTGGGGAAAAACATACAGAGGCCAATGTCCTCGCTGGTCTTATATTAATTGATGGTCATGTTTCCAACCAAACAGATAGGGCCTGACATTATTGGTGGGAGGAGTTCACTGCAGGGGGTGGGGAATCAGTAAGGGAGTCAGTACAAGGTAGCCCTGGGATCTTTTAAAAATACAGGTATGTGACCTGTGTCCAGAATTCTTAGAACCTGTGGGTTTCCTGATAAGAGGTCTTTTCGTAGTTTAATTCTCCATGCCGTAAGTCTACTAAAAAATCATTTAAACATTAACTTAACCCAGAGACATTCTGCCTTCAGTAAGTATTAAATATATCTTAGATGGGATCAAGAACTTCTGTTTTATTATAGAGAAAAAGGAAGTCATTTTTAAAAATGTGACATAGTTGATTAAAATGGAGTCTATGGGAGATGGGCTTTACATAGTTCATAGCTTTCTGGATAACGTGTTTCCAAAAAATGGATCCCACACCAGGACCACCAATGTGATTAGGGAGGGGACCCTATGTGCTGTGCTTAAAATCAAAATTCTTGGTTGGGGGGGATTAATTCCCTATTAAGTGGTTACTGAATGATCTACAGTGTCTTGCACCAGCCATAAAATACATATATCCACCTTTGAATTAATGCGAATTAAACATATCACTGTTGGAAAAAATAAATAACAGCACTCGCCTATTAGAATATATTTATTTACACAAATTAGCAAAAACAAATCATAAAACATATTTACAGAATTATCAAAGTAGTAAAAGTAATCTATTCATTAGTTTATTTTAAAAACCATTAATCACACAGTAGCATGGGTTCACAGCTTCTCAAAAAGGTTGCATGAAAGTGACATCAAATAAAGTGCACATTTGCTTTTAATTATCATAGGGAGCGAAAGGCCATAATATTGTATTGCAACAACATGTTAACATGTATAATAGCTCATAAACAGGACTTGTTATGGGCAGTACATCTGTGGGGTCTGATTTACTTGCCAAATGTGTCAGGCTATGCCTCAACTGAGTAGAATGAGAAATGGTATGAGTAGCCTATGTACTGCAATTAGTGCTGAATCTTGGATGGGCCCATTAATAACAGTAGGCTACTCAAAAAAATGTTTAGCTTTTTAAAACACTTTATTGTCTCAAACAAGTCTTCTTGCCAAAAAAAACATATCTTCTCTAAACATAATATATTACCAATCACATGTGTTATACCATTATAGAGTCAAAACACTAGGGATGCACCAAACCAACAAGTTTGAGATCCGATCAAACCCTGAAAAACTTTGTGAAAGATTTGGCTGAACACCGAGCCGAGTTTGAATATGAAAGTAAGGTTATGAGGTGATAAAAGTGAAGTGAAAAATTTCAACTTTCGTGTTTATGTGACGAAAAGTCACGTGATTTTAAGGGTTCAGTTTAGCAGGGCACAGCGATTCCACCGAATCTGAATCCTACTGAAAATGACCAAATGGCCTGTGTCTGCCAAAGTGTTTTCAATGGGAAGTATTTTAGCAGATGGAGGATGATCTCCACGAGAGCAGTCAAAAAATGTACCCTAAATACTAATATTATTATCTCTATCTCTATACTAATATCTGCATATTATCTCTTTAAAAGATTTATCTTACCACAGGTCTTTCTGGGTAAGTGGGGAGTTTTTGACATAAAAAGCCCTAGAAATACTAAGATAATGCTTAATCAGTCTGCACTTTAAAAGGCTGCATCATTTTTAGATAGAATAGTTCTATTTAAAAATAACTTTCGTTTCACTTTGGTCCCAAAGAACTAAAGCTCCACTGAAACCAAAAGAACAGAGATAGGGGGTTTGTTAATGCAACACATCTGTAAAGTGCTGGATAATATGTCCATCATATATAAATTAAGGGTAAAAACAGGTAAAATAAGTGTGCAATAATGCTTCAGATAAACACACAAACAATGTGGTTAATTAGTACTTAATGAAATCATTTTTACACAAATAGCTTGCATTTCCATTCATATTCACTATTTTCATTTTTCTTTTTTGTTACTGATCCTTTACTAGCTGAGTGGGCTCAGTCCCATTCTAATGAGGAAGGAGGCAAGCTCGAGATCTTGAAATATTCAGTCCAAGCATTCAGTGTAGAACATTAAAATGTGTACAGACAAACGCAAAGAATTTGTTTAAAAACATATTTTTTTTTTTTTTTTTTATAATACTACATTTTAAAAATGCAACTGATATTTTCTCTTAAGCTTTCCCACAAAGGTAATTATGCATGCATTTTTCTAATGGCACATTTAGAAGTTCTCCATCAGCAGCTTACAGTGGCCATGGCCAACCTGTGGCCCACTCTTCTGCTGTTTTGGGGGGATACAGAGAGTGCTGTTAAACAAATGCATGCACAGGAGGAAGCCTTTCTCTCAGAGCTATTGTTTTTAGGAAGCAATATGTTAAAGGGGATAAACCCTCTCACCAACTTAAAGGGCATCTATCATAGGAAAACTGTTTTAATTTACATTTGCAATACTTCCAAGTCCACCTATTGTTTGAATTGTCTGTGATCTGAATTCTGGGAGGTTGGCTCATGTTTATTTAGGGAGCTACTAGTAAAAGCTACTTCTTGTGTCTACTAAAATAGACAATGCTGATCATTTACTGATAATGGTCTCTATGTGTGTTTAGCAGAGGCAATTCTCAGTATTGTCTATGGCAGGGGATTTTTTGGAGTTTAGCAGTTGTGAAAAAGTAGCTGCTACTTGTAGCTCAGTGTGTCTTCACCCTTAGGAGTGCAGTGCTAGCACACACATTTCTAGGAGAAAGAACCAAGACGCTAGATAGTAGCAGCAGATATGAGAGAAAAAAAAGATTATCAAGTAGAAAATAAGATGGATACAGGCACAAGACAAAACAACACAAAAAATTAACTGCGTCAACCATTACTATAGCATGCTTTTAAAAACACACTCACTTATATGCAGGCAAGCGCTGACTAGCAGGGCACTGTATGTCATTTTGCTTGCTTAGGGCATCAGGGGACAAAGAGTTTACCCAAAATAAATCTGAGACAAAATATTGCTTAATAAAGTTTTAGACCATCTGGATATGTATGCTATTTTGTATTAGCTGACACTGCCACTTAATCTCTTTTAGTTTAAAATAATAGCAATAAAATATGCGTGCAAAAGGCTTGTCCCTACAAAGAGTTCTGAACATTAATATTCTTTATCATATAGAACAAGATTTATTATAGAACTACTTAACATTCCTATATGAATATAAATATATAGTACACATCAGATCATTTATATCATGAGGTATCTAGAAAAAAAAAAGAAATAATCTATGTGTATGTATTTCAATATAAAACTAGAAATTATTTTGCTCTGATACAATAAAAAATACAATTTGCTGAATTTTCATAGTAATAAATTGTGCATTTAAATTAGAAGCCGTATGCAAAAGAGAATTCGGCACAATCTAATGCAGTTATTTGTAAAACAGATTTTTTTCCCTTCCTGTAAAATTTCTGGGTTCCCTTTTTTTTGGTTTACTAACAAGGCATGGAATTATTGCTAGTCAGTAGCTTTTAGAAGAACAATAAACAGAGGTCTGTTTAAAATGTGCGGCTATTAGCATTCCCTGGGGATCTCAGGATTTCATCTCATGGACGTGGACATCCTCACTTTCAAAGCCAGGGTTGTCCACGTGTGGAAGGACTTCAATTGACGTAGCAGAGGCCTCATTGTGTACAAGTTCTGTGTTCTCATCTGTGAAGGTAACAAGTTTTATTTAGTCACTACAACAAGGCTTTAAAAGCAAGTACAGAACATACATATCATATTTAGAAGCAAGGGAGACATTTTCTGTTTTGACAGTAGAATAGAAGAGCATAGCTTTGTTAATTCCATTCCTTTGTTTGTATTACTAAATTATACAGTTTACATTGCAAATAATTCATTCTACCATTTAAAATGTTATTCTTGAACAAAAATATGTATTTTTTGTAGTTGTAATATTGATGTGTAGGCAGCCATTTCAGTGCATTGTGCTTGATCGTGCCTGCATTGTGCCAGCACTTAAAACAGAACTATATTCACATAAGCTATTGTTCCTTCTACTTAATGTAGGAGTCATGGCCGGACTTGGGTGTTTTACTATTGAGTGCTATTATCATCTACCACTAGGTGGGACATGGGAGCATTTTTAGCAATTCATATGTCAGGGAATTGTATTAAAAATATTCAAATGTACAAAGAATATAATTGCAGACATTAGGTAGCTGCTATCTTGTTACCTGCCCATTGTTCTGCTAAACAGCTGCTGGGGGGGGGGGGGGGGGGCTGAGGTTGATATAATTATTTGTTCTTTTGTACATCTGTTTGTTCTTTTGAAAAACAGATTTCAATGCAGGATTCTGCTGAAGGAGCGCTACTGATGCATTTTGTAAAAAAAAAACAAACATGTTTTCCCATGACAGAATCTCTTTAAGCTGGGTAGTATTTATGGTAGTGCTAAGAATGTTTCTAATATTGATTCTGATTTATAAATGCAAGCTATATTGTGTTTTCTGGCATTTAAATGGAAAAAAAATATAAATCACCCACAATTCAAAGTCAATGGAAATTACAACCAAGCACCATATCTTGTCTAGTGAGCCACATATCCCTTAAAAATGCAGCACTGTGCATGATGCCAAAGTAGAGGACAGAGCACCAGATATCATCCCTATCTACAGTATCTGCCTCTGTCTTTTGGCTAAGATCAAGGGTAGTATCGAAATGAGAAACACTTGGTCCTCTGGCCTTTAGGTTGTCAGGTGGAAGCCTGATGAAAGCGGAGGAGCTGTGATCCCATTAAGGAGGGCATAGTCCTCTGGGCTTGACCCTAGGCCAAGATTTGGTGGTTCTCACCCTAGCTTTGGCGAAGGTGGATCTGCCCGCACATACTGTTAATTGGTGAAAGCCTAGGACACATGAGCATCGGAGCCCATGCCTTCGGGTAGGACTCACACGCTGATTCAATATAAAATATAAAAATAAATTACAAATCCATAATATCCTTGCTATACTTGACCTCAGTGGAGTAAGTGGTATATAGAGGATATATATACTGTACTTTGATCTTTGGTTCTCTACCCAAAACATTATAGGAAAAGTAAAACAGAACACCTACAAATATGCTGTCCCTCATCCACTGGTTCATCTCCCCCCCGAACAGATGCGTAGCCAGAAGAAGCCATTTCACTGCGATTCTCCTCCTCTATTGTTTGCACAGTGCTTCTCTGCAATTCACTGGAAACAGAAGGTATTGCTGCGCTTGTGGTTTCCTCTTCATCTTCCTTTATATAATCAAGAGAATAAGAAAGAGATAAAAAATCAAGTAGAAATCAGGTCAGCCGGTTCAATAGTGACTCATTAATAGGAATTAACTACCTACTGTAAATGTTTGCCCATAGGTCAGTGGGGAGCTATGTGCAAATTGACTAGAAAAAAGTATTATAATAATTATTGGGTTTTTTCTTGGGGTTTGCAGGGCAAGGTGCAGGATTGGGTGCATGATTTCTAATGTGTACAAGGTTTGCATGCAGTGTGTTTGAGTTGTGTAGACAATTTTAAAGTATAATATTGTACAACATTAGGGGCATGACAGACAAGAACTAATGTGGGCCACGTGAATGATTTCTAAGCACTGTGTCGGACTGTTTTCATGTTATGCAATTTCGGCTTAATTAGGCTGGACACATTATTTCCAAGTACTGCGTTGGGCCATGTTACATAGTTACATAGGGTTGAAAAAAGACCAGTGTCCATCAAGTTCAACCCATCCAAGTAAACCCAGCACACCCAACCCACACCTACCAATCTATACACTCACATACATAAACTATAAATACAACCACTAGTACTAACTGTAGATATTAGTATCACAATAGCCTTGGATATTCTGATTGATCAAGAACTCATCCAGGCCCCTCTTAAAGGCATGTGTATGATTTATGGGTACCATGTTGGATTATGTATGTATTATTTGCATGTGCTGTACTGTATGTGTGTGGCTGTGCACATGGTTCTCACATATTGTGCTGGGCTTTGTACATATTTGTATTGTGTTGAGTATAGTGCAGTTTTTAGCTAACAGAACACCTGCCTGGTGGTCTCAAATAAGCCCACAGTTATTATACCTTTTTTTTAGCTTGTTCAGCAATGAATTTTGAATGTTGTAGTTCTGTTTCTTCTTTTAAATTGTTTGCGTTGACTGGAATGGGCTAATGAATTTACCATATGTGTTGGCCACTAGATGGTGAAATTGCACAGATATAACCATAGTCTAAACAAGGAAAGTTTGCAAGCTGTACCTTTTACTTTGATTTTAATGGTAAATCCCCACGTTGCCGATTGTCAGCCCATTTATAAGAGCAGACTAACAATTCGCTCCTACACTTGAAATATCTTCTTGTTGTGCCTGCCACCTGGATGCATTAAATCTGCCTGGGTGCAGGCAGTGTCAGACTGGGATGCCAGGGGCCCATGAGAAAACCTTAGACCATGGGCCCACTCTCCAAACTATTCTTCATCCACTTCTATAATACTATAATCTATTCTTATATATATTTAGTCGCTTTGTTACCATGAAAAAATAAGTAATGACCATGAATTAGGCCAAATGGCTAGAAGCAGGAAGGCCAGCTGACACCTGGGCCCACCAGGAATTTCCCTGGTATCCCTGTGGGCCAGTCCAACACTGTGTGCCGGTACATGCTGCTGATATCTACTAACTAATGCAAGACTGCGGATTCAGTGCTTCCAGGTGTAGGCACAATTAGAACATTTTTCAAGTGTTTAGTCGGATTGTGAGTCTGCGCTTATACACAGGTTGACAATCCATGTCATGGGACCTTACCCTAAGCAAACATAAATATGGATAGCATGCTGCTTGGCAAGGTCACCAAACAAGCAGATCTTACCATTTATGTCCAGCTTATTGGGTTTCTGCTTATTTGTAAGCCAAAAAAAGGGGGGTGACGAGAGGAGGTTGAGTATAGGAAGCTTATCATCTCTAGTTTAACTCAGCTAATTACAGAAGAAGTATTAAAAGTGGCCGTCGAGCCGCCATACACGCACCGAATATCATACGAAACATCGTATGATATTCGTACGATATCATCGGTGCGTGTATGGGCAGCTTAAAAAGTTTAACAATTATCTGTTAGGCAAATTTACTATGAGCATTTGTTAAATATAATTTGCTCATGTTGAAAAATGAGTATTTATAGGTGTATGCTGCCCCTTTTAATTACTAAACAGCACAATTGCAACATTCTGCTGTATAATTCCTGCACTTCCTTCCCCTGCTGGGCACAATTCATTGTGCTTCCTGGGTGTAGAGAAGGCAGGAAAGGGGCTGATTCTTGGCCTGCAATTTTCCACAGGCCAAGTATCAGCCCTGTGTGGCATCAGCCTATAGGTGGCCATACACTAAGATTCACTCATTTGGTAAGATTGCCTTTCTTCCGATATGCCCACCTAAGGTAGGTGATATCGGGTTAATTTAATAAGTATAGAAGCAGTCAGAGAGGACTACATTAATGAGCTAATGCTGTCCCCGATCCGAAGGGAAAAATCAAACCTGCCCGATTGACTCCTGGCCGATTTATAGCTATGTGTCTCTTAAATCTGCCCCTGTATGGCCTCCTTAACACTCCTGTAACTTTTTAGATATTTTTACCATGCACAATTGTGAGTCTGCTGAAAGCACATTTGGGAAATACTGCATACCACCAGATGCCAAACTAGTAGTACATAAGCTTTATTTGAACTAAAACTATTTTTTAATTGGGCTGCAACAGAACAGCACCAGGTATTGGGACCAGCTAGTTCAGTGAGGAAAAAAAGGGATTAGCCAGATGTACTCTCTTGTACCCTGCTATGGAAATCAGAATCCCAGCTCTATGGACTGGATGTCAGAACTGCCTGCAACTTACATTATTATCAACATGTATTTATAAAGCGCAAATATTTTCCACAGTGCTGTACAATAAGATCTGAAAGGTACAAAAAGGCGTACTAAGGCGTACATTTTCTGAAGGTTACATTTTTTTCCTGGTAAAATGTTATGTTTTCCCCACTGGATAATATTTTTTGTATTTAGAAAAAGGACAAGAGAACTAACTGCAATTTAAATTTGCAAGTTTTACACTTTTCCCTATAACCAAAGGGGATTTCAATTAAAATCAATCCAAAATGTATTTTAAAAAAAGTATGGGTAATTAAAACAATTTATTATTTCATACACTTATGTACGTCTTGGCAGCACAGTAAGTCTATATCCCTGCCAAATATCCCTGCCAAACTATGGGTATCTATAAAGCACACCAGTTTAATGCCACAGCTTGTATTTAAAAAGCTGACAGCCCTATAAACCAGAGTGCACTGCTTTCTATCTGTTAGGTGCCAGCTGTTTCCAGATCATAATCATAGTGATGTTATATTAGCAACTAAAATAGGCTGCTCATCAGGACTAATTTATATGCAAAATAATATAGCAAATATCCTTATTTACATTCAGCTCAGCTATATGAGTAGCTCTCTCCCATACAGTGTGCTGAAATATTTTTATCTACATGGTGTGCCAGCTATGACTCGTCCACTAACTTTTTAGCTCAGAATCAAACGGTTTGATTTTACCTGCAGAATATACCACACACACTCCAACACACTGCCGTAGCTGATTATTCAGTGGACACACTAAGCCAATGCAAGTTTAGACTGTAAGCTCTTGGAGCATTGCAGTCTAGTGCTCCTAATTTACTCTGCAACCTTTGTTAATTTAAGACCTTATTTGCTAATATTTATTGTAAGGTGCTGTGTTACTTACAGGCCCTAGCTAATAAATATTGGCTGTGACAGTCTGACACAAGGTTTGTCTAGGTTTCTCTAAGGCAGACAAGTAAACCACTGAAAACTTTCCAAAGTAGAAGAAGTCAGGCTAGTGTGTCGCCACTGGAACAGCACATACAGGTAGAGAGAATATGGGAGGAAAAGAACTTGCAGCACAGTTCCAGATTTGGCAGGCCACTAAATATAGCAACGTTAGATAATTAATTACACATTCTATTATTATACATCCGGTACTTCCCTCTATAAAGCCAGCACATGGTTTGGGAGTGATGCATTCTTTTAAACACATATAATTTGTGTATCTTATGACGGAGAAGTTGAGGATTTTTTTAGTACACCACACCTTTCAGAACTAAAAGTTCTAGCAGTGCCCATTTACACTATTGGTTGGTGGATGCTGCCATTTTTGGTTCTAGCAACCCAAGCCTCTCCTAGTTCTAGAGCTAAGATTTCCAGAGATGCCACCCTGAAGACTCTGCTGCTGAAAGTGAGATAATTTAAGTTAGATAAGTTAAGATAATTGAGGAGGTAGTGCACTTACTGCAATTCCAAGTGATTTCAGAATGTCACATTTGCACATTGGACATGTTCGGTGTTCAAGCAGCCAGGGATCAATGCAATTCTTATGAAAGAAATGGCTAAAAAAGGAAAAACATAGAAAATTAAATAATATATTCTGAAATATGTACTGCATTCTGTAAAATAGCTTGGGTCTTCAGCATGTTACCTTGTCAGCACCAGAAACCGACAGCTGTTAGAGAATTCTGGAGAGCTACAACATGTCCATCACTTGGATAAGGTGCAGCTAAATAAATATAGCACTTTCAGTTTTCCACTTGTTTAACAATGAGAATGGTGCACCCTACCAGAGTTCCAATAAGCTATCTCAGTAGCAGCAATACAAAAGCCCTCAGAGGAAAGGTAGCCAGACTTTCCAACACTATATTGCAGGGACACCTCTACTCAGGGTCCCGAGGGAAGAGCCAGCCTAAACAATGCACTTCCAGGGTCTCCCTCGGTACCCACTGACGCAAGTATTTGTTCCACAAGGAGCTGCCAGTTGTTGCTTACAGTGAGCTCCAATAACATATATATATACATACACACACACACACACATTTTGTATGCTTTTCTGTGCCTTTTCTCTACAGTTGATGCATTTTTGACCTGTGTTATTGTTGATGTTTGCCGTCCCCCTCACAATTGGCCAATGAAGACTCGGTGCAATTAAACTAAAACAAGTAAATTACTTTTTTTTTTCCAACATAAATTTACACAATACAGGTATTTGCTAACTTGCATGCAATTACACACTATTTACAAACAAACACTACTTAATTGTGCTGAATAATGTGAAAAGTGTTAAGTTCAGGGCACATGACTGCAAAAGAGCTCTAAGTGCAAGGTCACACAAGGCGTTTTTTAAAACACACGGATTCGAGCATAAATATGCCAATAAAACCACAAACGGCTTATTATTTGCATTTCACAGTGTGTCGGTTTCTTTTCCCAACATGGATTCAGATTTTTCTCGTTCACCATAATTCCGCTATTGTGCTTTTGTAATGATGCAATAAGTCTGTATTCCATAATTTCCTCAGTCGTAATGACGCAATACATTTGTGTGCCATCATTTCCACAGTGCTACTTCTCTTTCCCTTGTAAGAGGGAAACGTGCTCTGTACATGCACGTTATCAAAAAAAGCCTTGGAGGAAGCCATCTCGGAAGAAGAAATTTAAAAGCAAAACGTAGCCGGACTGATAGTCGATATAATATGTAAATACGTCACGAACATACAACACCACAAATATGTATATGCACAATCCATCTTGGGAGAGTGTGGCCGCCATATTGAAAATACGTATTTCAGCTAAGTGTATTTCCAAACCTGTGGATCCCATAGAGTTCAATGGTATGGCGGCCCCTTGACATATTGCTGTTTCTGCTGAAAAACGCAAACACTGGCGTCATGTGGTGGATGTCAGCTTGCAAGTGCCCTGTAGGAATTGCTATAGTGCGTATTACATTATTTTCAGTAGGGCTTCATTTTGTGCATATTTACATTCAAATCCATGTTTTTAAAAAATGCACCGTGTGACCTCGCCCTAAGCCTAACACTGACCTATATGCTGACGTATACCTCGCTTATATTAAACTACCACCATATCTGGCCCCTCTCTGCACAAGAAATACAGTAGAACCCCGAATTTACGTCCCCGGATTTAACATTTTCCCGCCTTTTATACCATTTTGTTTTGGTTATATTTGTATTTCCTGCATTTTACATTGTTTTTAAACATGTCTATCCCTAGCAAATGGCTTAATTTTAAGCTGAAAAGGGCACTTACTTAAAGTTTCCCCATGTCTTGCGATCGCAGGCACAAACACGGGGGAAATTGTGACTGAGCAACAGAAACACCAATCCTTCATTACAGGTACAAGGAGTTATGGATGTACATCATTTTGAAGTCAATGTTATGGGGTGTGTCTGTGTCAGCGTCATGCAATTTAAATAGCTTACATTTAAGTGTCTTTAACACATTTCCATGATTTTACACGGTCCCTTAAAAAATGTAAAATGGGGGTTCTACTGTAACACAATGATGCCACAAAAACTGAACACAACCTGTGCAACCAGATTTACCACTGAGGATGCTAATGTGTACCTGCATAGGTAAATCGTGCACAAGTAGCAGTGGGTACTATTCTACATTCTCTGGAATTCTGGGAAAACTGCTGCATGGTGCATGACATTGTCTGCGTTTTTGTGCCTTATGCATTGCACTTGCATTGGTAAATAAGCCCTGTGGTTTTAGATGAATATAAATCCATCTAAATTAGATTAATATAAATCCATCTAAAGGCAAAACTAAGCACACATGCACTACTTGATCCAAATGTCTCTTCCAGTTATTTTGAGGTTTTTTTGATGATTAATCATATAGATGTACACAGTCAGATTTTTCTTTCAACAGAAATTGAATACTTTAAAGCCACTTAAAATATTAAGAAGTTGATTAAAATTCCATTTCTTTTATTATGCAAAAAATTGTTATTGGGTGGGGGGCCCCTTTGTGAACTGTATTGTATTGCCACTAGTTGCCACAGATAATGGAACCCTATTAATTGGGTATGATTGTGAAAATACCTCTCAGAGAAACAACACTTACTTGCAGGTTAAAATGCGCACAACATCACTTGGCTTGTAGGGCTCAATACACACAGCACAGCTATCACCATCAGGACCAAGAACCTGTGGATAAAAACATGAAGACAAACTATAAAACAGAACAAAAACTTGTAATTTTTTCTCTTAATTGTGTCCCTTTTCTGTAGACATTTAGGGCCGTGACAGACAGGGAGATTAGTCTGTCATGGCCCTTAGGGCTCTGGTACACGGGGAGATTAGTCGCCCGCAGCAAAACTCCCTGCTCGCGGGCGACTAATCTCCCCGAGTTGCCTTCCCCCTGCCATCCCACCGGCGAACATGTAAGTCGCCGGCGGGATGGCAGACACGGCGGCGCGATTTCGCGCAAATCGCCGAAAAAGACTCGCAAGGCTTTTTCGGCGATTTCCCGAAATCTCCCCGTGTACCAGAGCCCTTAGGCAAAACTAGGGCTAGATTAGTTACAGTGTGTTAATGCTCTACCATTTTCTAGTGTTTGCCACTAGCCTGCAGCTGCACCAGCAAGCAATACCAGGGAATCTTAAATAAGAACATTGATACACTACCAATAGTGATGTCATGGTGGCTAATCTGTTGGCACACCGTAGTAAACCCACATACCCAGTTGGCCAAATAAATCCAAATCTGCTTGTACAGCTTTATTTCACGACAGCTTACTACAACAAACAGGGCAAGTCAATCACTTGCATGGGTGCATAGATTATACAATAATCCCACTCTCTGTGTTGTGGATGGCAGGTGCATATTGTATATGTAACATTATTAATCTGGCCTGACGGAGTGCTGGCACAGTGTTGCAAGCAGTCTGTTGTACCAGGACCAAGTCAAACAATTTTACTAATGTTAAATATCCCCCCACCCTGCGCCAGTCAGCTGCTATGCAGCTATCACATGAAACACCTTGACATGCAGCAGGTGCAGAATGCTTGTGAGGCCAAGACCTAAGGTAGCAAAGGACCACAGCTGTCAGTACTACTACCCAAACTGATAACCCAACTGATTCGAATTGGCTTTTACTGTATCACTTAAAGTAGCAGAGTATATAATCGCTACTGATATTGGCTCTTTATTCTCTTGAGAAATCAGTGACTTACATGACATTTTTGTAAAATTAACTTCCATAAATATAAATGTCTTTTCTATGGCTTATGCCACACAAAGAAAAAATTCTCCACCTGCCCGCCAGGGTTTTTTTGCCTTGTACTGTCTCCAAGCAAAGTCTATGGCAGACATGCTCTCTATGCAGCTCTCTCTTTGCCTGAAAACAGTTTCAGGTGTTTGGGGGTTATTACATATCTCCATAAAAATGCCACGATTATCCATGTCCTATGTAATTCTGTACAAGTATGTATACAAGTATGGGACCAGTTATCCAGAATGTTTGGGACCTGGGAAGTTCCGGATAAGGGGTCTTTCTGTCATTTGGTCTACTAATACATAATTTAAACATTACTTAAACCCAACAGGATTGTTTTGCCTCCAATAAGGATTAATTATATCTTAGTTAGGATCAAGTACAAGATACTGCTTTATTATTATGAAGAAAAGCAAATCATTTTTAAAAATGCAAAATTATTTGATTAATCCAGAAAACTCAGAATAACCAGAAGGCTAACAGGTTACCAGATAACATGCCTGTATATATATTGGGAACTCTCTAGCAATCTGTTTGCACTGTATATTAACGTACCGCACAAAACATACAACATTCTCTGGCGATTGAACCCCTTTTGTGTCTGTAGCACACTACGTATCAGCCCCTTTGCACCTTTATCCATGCTATCACTTCCAGGGGTTCCACTACTTTAAAACATAAACACTGCAGTACAATGCTGCCAAACTAAAACTGGTTCCTGAAGAAATTGCCCAAGTGTGTGGGACCTTAGACTGTAAGTTCCTCTGGGGCAGGGGCTATTGTGAATGATGCCCTACGGATTTTATGGGGCCTATTTATTATGCTGTGTAAAAAAATGGACATTTGGACAGCACAGTTCACCATATATTTTACACAGCTTTTAACACCCTTTTTTGGCGATTTTTGTTTTATACAGCATAATAATTAGGCCCTGGAGTATGCAGTAAGTAGGGGATCTGTCCACTTTAACTTCATTCATTTGGAACATGTATGCAGAATGATGATGATAATGAAAGCCCATTTCCGCAGGCACAGGGTACAGCATGAGAGGAAGCTCACAACAATTAGCTCCTGTGTGGATACGGCTGTATAATCGCTAGAGGGAACCTGCTGAGGTCACGAAGGAGGAGAAGAATTAAAAGAGCCATTTATCCAGCAGTGACTCGCGGCTCTCTGTTCCCTCTAGAAATACCTTGTTATTGTTTACCAGTTACACTCAGCAGCCCCGCCAGCCAGCAAGTGCCTTCAATACAATGGTCTTGAAAACTAGGATTATAGGGTGCAATCAGTGAACAGGCCCCTCCGGAAACACAGAAAAAGGTGGAACAAAGCTCTCTTTTCACTGCACGTGCCTCCCTATTAATTGCCATACTGGATATTTTAGATACGGTAGCAATAAAACAGTCTGAACCACAATAGAGCATTGTAGCCGTGTTATATATTTGATTTCAAATCATTTTGTTCTATAATAAAAGCTTGGCCAATGACGGTAATAAAAAAAGAAGAGGGGCTGAATATATGCCCCCAAGTACCCTGATGAGTGAGGTGGTACTTTATCAATGTTTTCACTCACCTCAGAGAAACAGTTTCAGTAATAAATATTGTAATTATTGGTATAGAAATGTATTTAATTTATACTTTGTACTTTATCTATGTTAACTATAGGCATATTTATCAATTTTTGACTCTGTGAATTCAAGAGTTTTTTTCTAATTCAAATAAACTCGCATTTTAAAAAAATACAGATGCTTGCTTATTTATTAATATGGTAAACTTGCTCGAATAAAGAAACTCAAATACCTAAAATTTTCACGTTTATAAACTCAAGTAAAAAACAAACTCAAAAACTTGAATATCCAAACAAAGCCATGAAACCATGGCTTGACTTTGCCTAGGACAACTCTTTGACTTCTACATGAATTCGCAAGCTTTTCGCTGCTACATTTTTACATTTGAGTTTTCAGGTTTGTTTGCACTAAATAAATAATAGATTGTGAGAAAAATTCAAATGTTGATAAATCACCCCCTTAAACTCTTGGAAAGTTACAATCATGTATTGTGCATATGTAGCAGTGGTGTAAAGTGTCTTTGCAATCCCTTCAATTTAAGGGCGTGCATAGGCACACGTATACGTCGATCAGCATGGGCAGGAGGCAGGGTCGGACTGGGCTGCCAGGGCACCAGGAAAAAACCTGGTGGGCCCTGGCGGCCCAGACTCGATCCCCGGAGGGCCCTCCACCAATCCTCCGTTGTTCCTCTCCCAACACGCCTCAGGTAAGTTTCATTTACGCGTGCTCGGGGGAGGGGGTCGGACGGGTTGGGGAGGGGCTGCAGGGGGGTGTGTGAAGGCTGTCGTGGGGACCATTGGAGGGTGCAGGGGCCCCTGAAGCAGAAGCCCAGGTGGGCCCTGCACCCCCCAGTCCAACTCTGGCAGGCGGCAGGTGAGACATGGGTCTGTAGCGGCCCCCACTCCCCCAGGGCCATAGATGTGTAGCATATATAATTTCTTAAGTGTTTGTATCTATCTTTTGATCCATTAACTGCCAGGAAACCAAGTGTCACATTAGGCTAGTGCCACATGCAGAAAAACACAGGCCAAGAATCAGCCCCTACACTGGCATCAACCTTCTTCTTTGCCTGCACCCATAACCACTGCATCGGCCCAGATGCAGGCACACGTGGCAGTTATCGATGAAGAAACACAAGAGTTTGCATTTTATAGCCTATAACCACCATGTTTGTATACACCTGGTCTTACATAGTGACACAATGGTTCTAGGTGCAGGCAAAGAAAAAGGTTGACCTGCTAACAGGATGATTCTCAGCCTTTCTTTTTCTGAAAGCTGAGAACAGCCCTGCATGGCTTTAGAATTTTCCTTTTTAGACTCCTTAGCCTTTAGGTTTTGGTGTTGCAACTTTTCAATGTGAAAAAGTTAAGATGGCCACTACTGTCAGTATGAACATTCTATAATGGAAAGCTATATGCAACACTTCCCAGTTTTTTGACATCTCTGTTTTTCCAAGAAAAATTGTGGCAACACAATAATCTGTTTTTAACTGTAAATGCTACAGTGTTATGTAATTCTTGGCAGGCCTTACTGGGGAAGGGTTTCCATTATTACTTGTGTAAGGACTATGAACTGTGTGTGTTACAAGATATGGATCCATGGCAGGCCACGTGTGTGCATTCTTTTTACTTCTTCATTGAGGCAGAAGTCTGGAAAATGCTTTCCTACTGACAATAATGTAAATCGCCACTGGGAAAACATACGCGTCACTTTGTTTTCTGAAGTCGCCCAAAGTTTCCTCACAAGGTTATGTACAATATTCCTGATGGGAAGGCATTTTCAAGACATTGGTTGCCCACAGTTGAGCAGATCTATCGCTGGTGACTAATCTCCATGTGCGCCATAGCCCTTATGTAGTAACAAAACAGAAATTCCCTTTACTGTATATGCAGGCCGAGAAACAGCCCGTGTGGAACTCGCTAAGACTCAGCAAATGCATGCTGCAGCACAGATTGCAAAAGCTGCTCCTACATAAGTAGGTTTGTAACCATTAATAGATAAGGGATTCTAATATAATTAGAGAACATACTTAGATATATTTGCTGAGTCACTTGCCTACATGATATAACAAAGAAAACAAACTATTCTGTAAGTATAATGGAAGCAGAGGTCAATTACAATGTTCTTTAAAAAGGCCCTCCACCTTAGTAATCTGGCTATTAAGTTTAACCCCAGTTAAAGACATGTTTTGTATGAATGACCAAGTCAAGCAAGAATGTCTTGCTGACCTAGTGACAGGAAAGCAATCTTCTTTGCCACATAAACCAGAGATATCCACCCTACAGTAGTTAATGGTTCAATTATATGCAAAGTGCAATTTTGGGCATAAGTTTTCCATAATGCAGTGTTTTTCCCCACAATGACATTGTAATTGTGGCTTTAAGGTGGCAATGTGTGAATTTGCAATTGCAGGCGGTGCGCTCATGATTTCATGCAAATGGGATGCAATCGCACTAAAAATCTTCGGTGTTTGTCATTTCCAGAGTTTGAAAGACTGTAAGCTCACAGAGCAAATGTCTTTGGCTGCTGGGGTCAGTGACCCCCCCATTTAAAAGCTAGAAAGATGTAGAAGAGTAACGCAAATTATAGCATAGGGACACAGTCTGATTGAACAAGCATGTATGAGACCTAAATATGCACATACTTATTGTCAGGGACACAACACTCCGATTTAAAAAGCCTTCTAAAAACTAAATGAGCTCTTGGGCCAACAGCAACAAATGCTGTTGGCTTATGATGGAAAAAAATGTAATGGTGAGAAAAACAAATTAAGAAAAAAAATGTAACCTATGCATATTAAATTCTATCAGAGATCTGCTTAATGACAGCTGGAACCTTTAAAAAAGATATATATATATATATATAAATATAAAGAGTATATAGATACCTAAAATAAATAAATAAATATATATAGCCTTCGGTGGATGGATACTGAGTTGTCCTCAATCAAGATCACTACAACAAAGCCAATATCTCTTTGCAAACAGCAGTTAAGAAACATTCTGATTAATATGACTGATGTCAAGAAGGCCAGCAGTTATTCATAGTCCAGAGATATGACTCTCGGGTAACCTTCACATTTCTATTATAAGCAAGTAAGCAAACAAATGTCAAGCCCATCCTCTAAGACCCACTGGTGGCTTTTTATTTGAGCCTGAACAATTTGTTTGGTTCCCATGTAAAGGTTACTGGCAACTGCACCAGATAAGAAATATAAAATAATTAAGAAATTAGAATACCAAAAGCATAGTCAAGTGACATTACCTTATCTCCTTGCTTGATGGTTCGAAGCTGAAGCTTACCAATAGCCTTTTTTGCCTCGGCTTTTAACTGTTTCTGCAAGATGAAATACATTGTTAGCTTTATTTAATGGAACACTAACCCAACATTGTTTAATAGTATTACATTCCCCCTTATGCAATAAATCTACATTGAAAGTTATGTTTGCTGAAACTATAACTATAAATGGGTACAGGACTGCAGAACCAGCTGGTGCCAGTCACTTTGCAGGAGGATTTGTGTGAATCAATAGCAGGCGTCGTGACCTCCAGAAAGCAAACGTGTGAGAAGTCCCTGGCAAGCGTAAGGTTAAACAGTAAATTGTAGGCAGGGCTGTCTCCAGCTTGCACTCTAAATATTGCTAAAGGGATATTGGCAAAAGTAAACAGAAAGAGTTCCACGTCTGAGGCAATGGTTCACTTCTGTGTATCAGACTAGAGAGAAACGTCACATCATTTATAAGAAGGGTTCATCCTTATTATCCCTGAAATAAAATATATATATATATATAGACAGCCAGTTGGTGCACACCACTAACAATGATTATACCTGGGTGCAAGAGCAAATATAGTACAATAAGACAAAAAAGTGTCAGCACTCACAGGATTTAAAATATTTGAAAAAAGATAAATTTTATTACAAAATATGAAAAAGGAACATTACAGACCTCAACGTTTCATTCCCCCACAGGGACTTTCGTCAGGAGGCAGAGAAAAGACAGTTTTGTACTATATATATGTGTATACTATAAATATGTGTGTGTTTTGCTCCCCTATTTTGTATTTTTACTTTTGAGGCTGAATTTTAATAGTTTTTTTTTTTTTTGTAGTATTTCTTTGTCACCTCAATTACTCATTTCAATTCGCCTTTCAAACTACTGTAAGGTAAGTGGTACCAGCATAACCAGACAGTTTAGTTGCAAAACTGGGGGGGCTACAGAAGCAAAGTGCCAACTGTCTTAGCATATTACCATTCACAGCATACTAATATACAAAAATGTTTTGGCAAGTTGCAAAATATAGTTGTGTGGAGCAGCAGGGATCTCCTGGCATTAGGGAGCACAGTGCCTAGTTCCTACTTATGGCAGGGCTTCCTTGCAAAACTGAATTGCTCTGTGCAATTAGCACTGGGTTTTTAATACATTACTTGCACAAGCTTTCCAGCACTATTGGTAAATAAGCCATTTAAGTTCATTTTAGGATTAATGTCCCCAGTTAGCTGGCAATACCATGGGCGCAGCTGAATTAGTGAGACAATCTGGGCTACTCCAATCAGACCATTCTTGGAAAACTACATCCACTGCAACCGGATTTTCTACCCTTTTCAATTATAATGATTAGCGCAAACAGAAGGCCATCAGCTCAATCAGCTTTCAAGTTTGTTAAGAGTGGCTGCAGCCAATATTGTGTATGGCTAGCTTGCATGAAATATAAGACAGTTGAATCGTCTTGGGATAGTGGCATGCTGCTTAAGGCTTGTATTAGGATCAATGTGCAGCGTGAAGCACTGTAATTTAACACCACAAATTCCACAATGTTTTTACCTGGATGTATCATGTAATATTCTCCGAAAAACAAATCTGAAAGCAGTGAGGTTTGAAAACTTTTCCAGGATTCAAAATAATGTGTGTTATATAAGGCCAAACACATTCAGTGTGACCCACCTCCACCAAAAAGCCATAAGAGATGTGCCAAAGCAGTGCAATCCCATGGGATACACATCCCCAGTCTTCAGTTAGGCTGGAACCAGCGCTGCAAGTCATGCCAGGCACCAGTGTTACCCACTTGGGCACCATGCATCTGAAGAATCCCATTTTACAAATGCAATTTACTGGCAGTCCCAGAAGATTTTAGGACAGCACCTTGGCCAGACATTTTAGCATCTGATTAGTTAAACCATATGGGTCATTTATGTTTCCCAAGGCACAAGGAAGATATCGGCCCCACACACCTGATTAAAAAAACATGGCAATGTGCACAGCACAGCTTCAGGGGGCACAGGCCAGCCCTGTCCTTACCTCCTCCCATAGCCATACAGAGCTCTATTCAGTGAGGTAGCCGCACATCTCTTTGCTCCAAAACTGAAAGTAAAGGCCTGCAGCAATTCTGCAGTGGTAGAAGGCAGTGTGCAAAGTGCAAAAAATGGGCCACAGTGAGTTAGTAGTGAGTTAACTGCTTCGCTTCAACTTTTCTTTTTAAAGGGAATTTTGTTACAAAGTGTATCTTGTAATACAGTCAACAGTTACCATTTTGTACCTTCAATGATAGTTAATGAAGTTTGCTACACACCCTGGTCTAAGGTATGTAATATAAAATAATACACAAAACACAAATTCATGTAATGGGATGCTCTCCAGGTACAAAGTTGTAGTTCACCTCAAACTTTGGTTTGGCTGAGCCAACAGCTGTAAAAGTGTTGTAAATAAACTGTGTCAAAGTGCCTCCTGACTGCACATCTGGATAGTGATCCACATGGCTAAATACTATTGTCATAACTTACCAATATGTGTAGTCATGTTGTATTTTATCAGCATTTCCCATTACTCATGCAATATAATATATATATACATATACATTCCAATTGACAATGCGCACTCCTCATTCTTTATAGTTCATTTATTGTTGCATTAAAAACCATCAACGTTTCGGTCCAGGTCTAGGACCTTTATCAAGATGTTAAACATAAAGGTCCTAGACCAGGACCGAAACGTTAACAATAACCGAAGCATTAACAATAAATGAACTATAAAGAATGAGGAGTGCGCATTGTCAATTGGAATGAATATGAGCTACAACCATGTGCAGCACCCTTGAATTGGATATGGAGTAAAGTGAGTAATGGGAGTGCGGACATACACATTTATATTCCGTAGTGCTTTTAATTAACAATGAGTCAATAAGTCTGCTTAACAGTCAGTCTAGTGCAGTGCTTTCCAGGCTCTCCCCATGGACCCAATCAGTGCATGTCTTCAGGATATCATCAATCAAGCACCTTGGTGATGGAGCAGGCATGCTTACAGATCTACCTGCAGGTCTGCTAAAATTCCACTCTATTGTAGGCTTAAGCCCAGCTGTGCCACAAGCCAGCTACTGGCTTTTATTTTTCACAAAAGAACATTTGTGATTGCTAAGAGGACTGTGACTCTTCATATATATAATCAATAAAAGCTATCGCTAAGGGAAGGGGCTCGTGAGCACAGAAGAGGACAAATTTGTCCAATATCCAGGTGCTGAGTTAGAACCTGGTTTGGCATGCGTTTGCATGAGACAAAGTTAATTCACTTTGCTCTTTCCGTACTAATAACTACATCAGCTGGTAAGTATACCCCTCACATGTGCCAACATTAATGGGCTTATTTAACAATTCTCGAGTTTTTTTGAAGTTTGTTCCTCTATATCAAATAAACTAGCATAACGAATATATTGTTTGACTTTGCCTAGGTTAACTCCCATTGACTTCTAGAGAAACTTGCAAGTTTTTGGATGGCAAATTTTTACATTCAAGTTTTTTGCACTTAATAAATAGCAGACATTTGAATTTTTGAACCATACGTCAAAATTGAGTTTTTTAGTGCAAAAAAACTTGAATTGTGAAAAAAAATAATCTTGAACCTTGATAAATCTCCCCGTAAAAGTAGACCCCTCATTGCTGAAGTCAGGGCACTACTAATACAGTATTAATCCTAATCCGGAAACCCATTATCCAGAAAGCCTGTCTCCCATAGACTCCATATTAATCAAAGAATTCAGAATTTTAAAACTGATTTCCTTTTTCTCTGTAGTAATAAAACAGTACCTTGCACTTGATCCCAAACTTAAGGTATGGAGATCCAAATTACGGAAAGACCCCTTGGTCCCGAGTATTCTGGATAACTGGTCCTATACCTGTACTGCGTACCAGGGCAAAGTGTACTTCTACACTACAATGTGTCCCAGTCATTTGAGTGTATAATCCCTAACCAAACAAAAATTGTTTACAAATTCTTGGGCCATTATATGACTGCCAGGACACAAAAGACAGGACGGCTAGCTGTGTGGTTTAGACCTGACCATCCTGTTCTCTGATCAACAAAGACTGGGCACATCTTAAAACCAATGCTTGATATTATATTACATTAATAAACATATCCTTTTGTTCCTCACCCCACCCTCTACAACAACAGAAACTTCATCATGGCCAAGTCAGATACTCAGCAGCTTGACTACCCTGACTAAACAAAGATATAAATGCTTTCAATATACTGAGTGTATTAAATAAAAAAAAGGATTTTAAGACAAATAGTTCCTGGAGTTACAGTTTACATAAGTGCACAGCACCGGGGCAAGGACTGATGTGAAATATTAAGCATGGAGTGGAAAGCACTGTGTAATGTATGACATCGTTAATAAATGGGCTACGAATGTATCAACTCTTTGCTCCAGACAGCTAAACTATTGCTCTTTGAGGCTATAATTTTACCATTATTGTTAATTTTTAATTACTTATCTTTTTTTTCAGGCCCTTTTTTCACTCCTAATTATTTTCTAAACTTTTATTGAACCCACTGCCTGGTTGCTACGGTAATTTGGAACCTAGCTGCTTAAATTCCAAACTTGAGAGCCGCTGGAGAAAAAGTTTAATAATTCAAAAACCAAAATAATAAAAAATGAAGACCAACAGCAAATTGTCTAAGAATATCACTTGCTACATCATACTGAAATTTAATTCAAAGATTTTTTCACTGTGAAGACGTTCCAGTCATATTACTGCCAAATAAACGGGGCCCAAAACTAAGCAACATCCTTTAAAAATGTTGATTTTCATCAGATTATTATCATTCTTTATTTGCTAGCCTAAATTGCTCAGTGGCCTAATCACTGAATATGCCTATTAACAGTGCCAATTAATTAAAGGAACAGTAACACCAAAAAATATATATATTTTAAAGAAATTAAACTATAATGTACTGCTGCCCTGCACTGGTAAAAGTTTTGTGTTTGCTCCAGAAACATTACTAGAGTTTATATAAACCCTGGTGTGTAGCCATGGGGGCAGCCATTCAACAGAAGAAAAGGCACAGGTTATATAGCAGCTAACAGATAAACCCTGTAGAATACAATGGTGTCTTATCTGTTATCTGCTATGTAACCTGTGCCTTTTCTCCTTTTTTCCAGCTTGAATGGCTGCCCCCATGGCTACACAGCAGCTTATTTATATAAACTATAGTAGTGTTCCTGAAGCAAACACCCCAGTTTTACCAGTGCAGGGCCACAGTACATTATATTTCCATTACTTTAAAACTGTTCCTTTAAGCTTGCTTCTGCCCTATTGCCCTGCAGTGGATTCACCTCCAATGCATTTTGAGAACATTATCTTAGTAGTGAATGGGAACTGATTTTGAGAGTTTCCTTACCTTCCCGTGTTGTTATTTACCATGGGTCACAACACACACAAAACTACGGTTGCCCTAAAGCTTCTGCTAAGTGATTAATGGTCAATTAATTAATTATTAATTAATTGTCAATGCCAAGATTTTATTTTACCCTTAGGCTAAGGCCATAAGACTGACTTTCTCAACACATGGACAAATACTGAAGTCACTATAAGTAGAATCTAGTCACATAGAAAAACTGGAGTTTCATTAAAAGGGTGGTTCACCTTCAGGTAAACTTTTAGTATGTTATAGAATTACCTATTCTTAGCAACTTTTCAATTGGTCTTTTTTATTTACTTAGAATTATTTGCATTCTTCTGACTCTTTCCAGCTTTTAAAGAGGGGTCACTGACCCTAGCAGCCAAAAAACTATTGCTCTGTTAGGGTACAATTTAATTATTATTGTTACTTTTAATTCTATTTAGTTCTATTTAGGCCCTCCTCTATTCCTCACTGTCTCACTTTTAATCTAATGCTTGGTTGCTAGGTTAAATTGGTCCCTAGCAAATATATAGCCCCTGAGATGCTGAATAAAAAGCTAAATAAATCAAAACTCGCAATTAAAAAAAATGAAGACCAATTGCAAATTGTCTCAGAATAGCACTCTGCATCATACCAAAAGTTAAAGCTGAACAACCCCTTTAAGTACTGGAAGAACAAAAGGAAATGATAGCAAAGCGGTCTACAAATAGGCTGTATGATTTCCATGTCATGTATAGTCAGTCGCACATAGTTATATGAAAATTACTTGTAGTCACCAATGTGACTAAATTGAGCCAATGTGAGAAAACAGAGCAATTAATCACATTTTCAACCCAACGTCTATTTTTTTGGTTTATTCCAAGCATAAATCCATATTGGCCCTTTAAATCCAGGGTTCTTCTGATCAATAAGCATTACACAATAACCTTCTTGTGTTATAAAAGAAATATGATCAAATGAATAAACCAAAGGTGATTTAATAAGAGTGTGGGCTGGGTAAAACCAACATTGGTGTGAAGAAACCACAGTATTTCAACAGAAGTTTGGAACTCCTGAAAAGTGAAAGTGCAAAGTCAACAGCAAACTTTGATAAGGACACAGGAATCCTGCTATTTGAGTAATAGCACTGCAGTACGATAGAATAATTGCTGTTTGTGTAACAGAATGAATGATATTGCTAATGTATCATTTTAACAACTCCAGTTTGAAGAGAATTGGTGCAATAAGAAGTTATAATAGATATTTAAAACCATCATAATGTTTAACCATTTATTTCACAGAGAAAAAATCTTGTAAGAACCAATAAAATGCTGGAAATACACAGCATGCACACACTATATAGAAGGTTAACATCTAGGCTTGGGCAGTTACATTTGTTCAGATAAACAGGTTATACAGATAAATACAGTGTATCTGCAAAGAACTGTATCTTCACTGTGCCCTTTCCTTCAGTGTGCAGAAGAACATCCTCCACTACAGAAGTGACATCATTTTTTCCATTAAGTTAGCTGAGTATCTAGGGTAAGATATCACTTCCAACATGCAGTATGGGGCAAAACTAATAACTAAGGTAGGAAAGAGTCAGCTTTGACCTGCAACAACATAGTTACATAAGGTTGAAAAAAAGACCAGAGTCCATCAAGCTCAACCCTTCCAAGTAAACCCAGCACACACAACCTATATTTACCAATCTATACACTCACATACATAAACTATAGATACAAACATTAATACTAACTGTAGATATTAGTATCACAATAGCCTTGGATATTATGCTTGTTCAAGAACTCATCCAGGCCCCTCTTAAAGGCATTAACAGAATCTGCCATTACCACATCTCTAGGAAGGGCATTCCCCAACCTCACTGCCCTCACCGTGAAAAACCACCTACGCTGCTTCAAATGGAAGCTCCGTTCCTCTAATCTAAAGGGGTGGCCTCTTGTGCGCTCATCGTTTTTATGGGAAAAAACATAATTTCTATGCCGAGCCCATTCTGGGGTAACGGAGTATAGCTGCCAATAGTCACTTGCAATACATCCCTGGACATTTTTGCTCCCGACAAGGGACCAAGGTTCTATAAAAGAGCAACTATACAACCAAGTCTTTCCAGTGCCTGTTCTGTAACTTATAGTTATTTTATATGGGAGCCTGGACCTCTGCTAACGTGTAATAATCCAGGGCTGTGGAGTTGGTAGATAAATTCTCCGACTCCTCAGTTTCTGATACTTCCGACTCCGACTCCTCTGTTTTTAATATGCTAATGTATTTTATACATTCATAAGTCAATGAAAAGCATGCTTCATTGTCACTCAACGTGTTTGTTTATGCACTGTGTGCATTGGGCTTTATTCTTATAGCAGAGAAGTAATTAATTATGACATTTAAACTTGCTTTATTTTTTTTTTTTTATTCCCATTTAAATTTAGTAGGAGTCGGAGTCGGTTCATTTTTTGCCAACTCCAGGTACCCAAAATTGCCTCCGACTCAGACTCCACAGCCCTGTAATAATCACTTTCTTGTGGTATATCATGAATGGGATTTTGTGATATATGCAATAGTCACTGCTGTAGATGCACAAACTGCCATAGAAAGTCTACTTACACTTATCTGTATCAGGGTGGTGCACTAGTTGTGCCTAGTTTTGTGCAAGGAAGCTCTGTACCTAAAATCTATCTTGACCAGGATAAATTGCACTCAATTAAAGGGTGTATAATTGTCGACTTATATATTGCACCCACACAGTTACAAGTTCACATGGAATAATAATCCTCCCAATACCAAACATATAGACATACATTTTCTGAGGCTGTTTCAGGCTCTCAGGGGGTCCAATGCCACACACTTGTGATCTGCTCTAAACAAAAATTTGATATATAACAATTGAAACTACTGATTGATCTTTCCATTTCCTTATACTAAGTATAGACCATTCCAAATGTGAACCAATGGATACTATCACTATGCTGCTTCTGTAACATCTACTGCTCTTTTTGTTGAGAGAAAGAAAGCAAATAAAGATAAATGCCTACATTGAAAAAAGCAGAATGTAAGGTATCCAGTTCCTACTTTACCCAAAACTCAGAATATGTGATCTTTATAATAGTGCCTTTTAAAATATGTATTGTATTCTTTATTGTGTGTAGGGAATATTATACTATACTATTTTTATTTATAAAGCACTGAGCCCCAGGGAAAAACAATCTAATCCTTTTCATTAGAGCAGTGGTAACAAAGACAATGGATATTTGAAGACCAAGTTCAGTCATACCTGCAGGCCCAGAAACCACAAAGAAAACAGAGTAGAAGTGGTATGCACATGTAAGAACCCTCTCCTCGTCCAAACCAGCAGTTTTTGTTCCACATGGAAACATTAGCTTGTCTAGTTAGTTACATTCCAAATCAGCTGCACATAGGTAACTGGATTATTCTTACATCCAGTAGCCAGAAATGCTCAGCAAGGCCTGAATGTCAGTGACAGTGATAATCTAGAGCAGGGCCAGAACTAGGGGTAGACAGAAGAGGCAACCGTCTAGGGTGCAAAGATGGGGGGGCATCAAGCAGGTACCCCTACTGCCTATCCCTAGTCCACGCTCCCTTGCCCCCTCCTACCCCCCGACCTCCTCCCCCCAAGGGCTTTGCGCATGCATACATGCTGGGGGGGAGCAAACCGGCAAACCGGGTTGAACACCAGTGAAGGGTACAAACGTTCTTTCCTTCTACCAATGGTCGCAGAAAAGATTGTAATTGTTATGTGTATGCCCACCTTAGATCCAGACTGGAAATGAAAATAGGCCTTGGTATTATAAATATACAGTGTTCCAAAAGGCCTACACCAGTCTAATAAATGGTGACTTTTTATGGAATCTCACAGCAGCCCTTCTGCTGTCAGCCTGGACAGGCCTAAGACCCCCACAGGTGTCACCTGAGAGACCACCCAAGGCAGGTGAGCTGGGATGGTAAATATACCAATATATTAAATAGTACAGAAGTGTTACAAAAATAACACATACACTTAAACCATACTGTGTTAAAGGTAAAAGGCATACAGTACAAAAGATAACTGAACTTAACTTTCCTTATCTCTACCCTGCAGTTTTAGCAACTAGCAGGCCATGATGTAAATGCTGTTCACACAGAACATCTTTGGGTGTGCTAGTTTTGACCAATGGGATTCTTTGGGTGGGTCACTTGAAACCTATAGGATTCTTATTAATAATGTTACAAGGCTACATTTGAAGCCTCCTGTAATACATGTCATTCTGTGTGGCTGAACGTTTCCAAAGACTCTGTACTTTTGACTTACAATAAAGCAGCTGTTTCTGCAAAACCACCTTATCTCTGAGTCTTGTTATATAAGATAAGGTTCCGGTAGGTAATGTCACATTGCAGCCTAATGGCGCAACTGCAGTTTCACTGCTGCTCTGTTAGGTGGAGATCACATGGGACCACTCACTGCCTTAGGGCCGTGGTAGACAGGGAGATTAGTCGCCCGCATATGCTATCCCACCGGCGATTTACATTCATGCCGGTGGGATGCCATATCGGGGAGATTAGTCGCCCGCAACAAGGGAGATTTGTCGCGGGCGACTAATCTCCCCGTCTACTACGGCCCTAAAGGTGGCCATACACCTTTACATACCACCTACGGGTGGGTGATATCGGGCAAATTTAGGCTAAATGATCGAATTATAACGACGGCACTGGGTGCAGTAAGTTTGGGGACCGCATCAACAAGCCGATGCGGTCCCTGATCCGACTAAATCTTTTAACCTCCATAACCAATGATTTATGGATAAGGCACTTACCATTTTTTTGTTCTGCGCCCGTGTGAGCCTCCACCTGCGCGCTGAGTAGAAGATGAAGTAGCCCACGGTGGCTGCAGTGACAATGAAGAAAGACACAGATACAAAGAAGATAGAATAATGGTTTATCCAGGATCCGTGTTTCCTCCCTACTTCTATCACCATCATGACCTGCATGCCACCTTTAATCACCTCTACAATCTCATTCCCTTTAATGTTTCCAATCATGATGGCAACGGTGTCCTTTGTGCCTGTAAAAAAAAAAAAAAAAAAATGATGATGATAGGAATTACAATGCTGGATGTGTGCTTCTGGCTTAGAATTATTTCAGTTTTATCAATACAATATACCAAAATTACACCATTAACTACATACAATATATCAGGGATGGATAACATATTGTTTATTCTGGAAATAAGAATTTTGTTTTGTATTTGTCACAACACTGGGTTCACTTTGCAGGCACAAATCTACAGCCTTGTGGAATGTTCTTACAGGCTGACACATTTAGGTTAGTGTGTAATGTATCTGAAAAATGTATGCTAAGGCCTAACCCCAGTCTCTAGCCTGCATTTTATTCTTTTGTCACAAAAACAAGCAAATATAGCGAGAAATCTCAGTGATTTCTGAAGCTAAAAATGTCAACCTGAGAATGATATTCTATGCCTACAGGCAAATTCTGTATATTGAGGTGCTCCACTTATGAAAAGTGTTTCAGCCTGCGGTGATCAGATTGTAGGTCAAAGATAGGGTGGAGAGGACTGAATATTGAAGAAAATATTTAAAAAAAAAAAAAAAACTATTATTTTTAAAAAATATATTAAAGTTGAAACATATCACCTACCGTGGCCCTTCTCTAATGAAACACTCACAGTAGTAAGAGAATTCACCAGTGAGAATGCAGCTTGATGTTATTGTACATATGGCCAATTTAGATAAAAAAGGAAAGACTAATAAAGAGTTAATCTAAAGCTGTAGGCATACCTTCAGTTCTCTCAATAGTGCCCTTAAATCTCCCTATATTTCTCCCATTCAGATGATCAAAAACCTCATAGGAAAAAAAAATGCTAAGCTCTGTAAAGAAAGTTACCATAATGCCACTCTCCTGCACCAAGACCAGACTACATGCTCAGTGTGTAAGACCATGGGGAAGCTTCCAGCTGATTGGCTCAGATTTACACACTCCTAAGGTGGGGAAGGAGTTCTTACCATTCTTGAGGGAGGGGGGAGCAGGAGAGGAGAGAGAGAGAGGAGAGAGCTGCATGTCTCTGGCACAGGAAAACAAAGAGACAACAAATCCGGTATCTTTTGAAAGAGAACTCAGTGCAGCGTTTCTGTGAGTGCTTATGGCTGTATTTACATAGACCTTTCTGATAAAGCTTACTTAGTTTTTACATTTCCTTCTCCTTTAAAAAAGACTTTTCAATGTGCATTTTGCCATACGTATTGTGATACTGCCAAGCAAGAAAGACCCTTCAGCTGAAATCATACAGATTTACATGTCCTAGAAACATATGCAGCCCAAATTGCATCACAAATGGACTTTCTGGCTCCAGAATTATCCTGATAGTATGTGGGAAGGGACAGCACTGGTGTTCATGGGAAACTATACAGCTTGACAACTGGCTGATCACTAGGGGCTGTATTTATATGAAAATACTAAACACTCACTTGTTGAATGTGATGAAGGTAGGGTTATATGGAGGATAACGTGTATCACATCATGGCATAGCTCCTGTGAAAGTACACAATGCTTACATATTGTTTCAAAGTCGTCTTTAAGACACAGGCCAATTTAATAATTATCTTATGGGCAAAACTGTTGTACAAAGTAATTACTATTTGTTTCTTTGGGCAACTATGAAAGTGAAGGCAGGAATGTGTGCGTGAGTTGCCTCAGTAAGCTCTGTTGTAGGTTCTTTCCAAAAGTAATTACATTGGGGTCATGCATGATTGCCAGTCTGGTTCCTTATTTTTAAAACAATCCATTATTAACCCCTTATCTATTAAGGATTGTAGAATCTACAGTGCTGCCATGGAAACTCCAGAACTGAAGGTTTTACATTTCTGGTTTATTTTCAACTATGCTTGGTAGTATATAGAATGGAAAAATGACATCCCACTAACACAGAAAGGGTCAAACCATTAACTGTGAGTATAGTGACCTGGCATCTTTGCTAAGTGGACATAAAACTACTGTAGAAATGTTGTTTCCCCCTAATGTTGCCTAATTAAAACTCTGAGCATTCTTGAGTACACAAAAAAGCATTAATGGATGTTGCTGTGCAGCAACTATAAAGACATGTTTTTAACACTGTATAATAGCCCAACTGATGCAAGCGGATACCCCAATAAAAATGATGTTGTCTTTGTTTACATATAACCCCCTCTTATTGGTTTCATACATTCATTGGCAAGACATGCCTGCATGCCAAGGTAAAAATTGCACAGTACTCTCTCAACATAGATTATGGATTCATGGATAGCAGGGATTATTCCTATTTTAGAACTGTATTGTGTCTGCAATTAAATGCTTTTTATGGAAGGTATATATCCATTTTAACTAGAAAATCAGCCTTGGCTCTTATTAAGACAAATATTTTTCTACATACCAGACTGGCTCTAGACATAAAAGGTGTCTCTATGCTACAATAACAATGTTTGCAGAAGCATGCTCAGTGCCAGATGGCAACTTACAAGAATATTTTGCACACTGAGCACTCAAGAATCAGAACCACCTACAGACAAGTTCAAGGTTGGACAGACAATAGCCATTTCGTTTTGCACATTATCCTATTATATTCACAGCGTTGCTGTGCTACAAATGTTTTACCTGAGACACCTCTCAAACATATCTAGTTTCTTTGGTATGCATACTGAGAAACTGGACTGTCTTTGGGTAGGCATTTTACTTTAATTCAGCTCTGCTGAGTGCACTTCAAGCAGGGTGTTTAGTTTCCCCTTTAAACAGGATATTAAGGACTGCAGTTTCCTCCTATGTACCGGCCATAGAAGCTAGTATGCTTCTCCATTTGCATAAGATGAATTTATAGATTGATTAATAAAACTGGTAATGGAAAGCTCTAATTTACATTCAAATAAAATGACACATAAATTGCACCAGGACAGATAAGAAACATTTTATTACCTCACAATAATACTTGGATGGGATTGCAGTGTTGCAATGCACTGTAAAATCATCAGCACCAGAAAAATAAAAGGAATCTGATAGCGTGATAGATTGCCTTCGGAAAATATTTATTGCAGCTCTGGAAATGGATGTTTGAAGGTCACAGCAAGTGTTAGGGTTACAAGTAAAGGAGACACTATGAAGTGCCTGCGTTTGTTTTGTAAACAATATTATGTATTATAATGAGGTATTTACAGAGGGCCAACATATTCTGCAGTGCTGTACAATAGATGGGTGTATACAGCAAACAAAGAATATACATACAAAAAGTGTAACAAGCCATGCTTACTATTTTTGGGTTTATTTACTATCTTTCAGTCATGCAATCCTAACTCAATCTCACCAAAAGTCAATGGTCTTAAGTACATTTGTTGAGTGAAGGGTTAAGCTGTCCAGACAAACAACAATATGTTCTATATTTTATCTAGTACAACCATGCCTAAGCTGATTAGTTAAAACGGGAAACGGAACCAGTTGATGACCTCAGCACATGTATCCGCTCAGTGGTGCAACTAGAGGGGCAAGAGCGGTGCCTGCATCTTAATCCTTTGGCTCAGTGGTATTTGGCTGTGCGTGTCTAGCCAACTTGCTCTAATACCCAGCCGATCATCTTGCAGGGCAGATTGGTGATATGCAACAATAGCAAGGAAGGAAAATATAATAAAAATTAGAAACAAAACTAGCAAAAGAAATGCAATATTAAAGGAGCTTAATAACATTAACAGGGTAATGGTGCAATATAAAGAATGAACCCTTTTATCTTATTCCAATCTAATCTCTCCAGGCTACAGAGCACTAATCACTCGATACAGAGAAGGAGTTCCGCTTATGCCATTTTTCACTAGAAGCTAGGAGGAAGGTACACAAGCAGAAGGAAATATGTTTATAGAAATAAACATGACACATAATCATCAGTTGTAAATGAAACAATTTTTCTGATGATAGTGGCCCTCTAAATATGAGTTCTGCTTACAATTGTTCATCACCCTTTACCATTTCAGTGCTTCAGCACATTTTCCTTGGTATCTCCCCAGTGACAGTCTGACTATAATCCATTTACTTTCCTTTACGCACAGCAATATCATACCATAGATATCTTTGTTGTGTACTTTGCCTTGAGTCCAGTACCCTTTGTATAGTATCACTGGGGAAGGCCAGATTTGTATTCTGGTACAAGGTACAGAGTACAGCAGTGCCCTGACACAAGCCCTTATTACCCAAGAGTTGACAAACAAATACTAACAAAAACAATACTGAATGCAAACAACTCCAAAATAGTATAAATGAAACACTTAACTGTTACTACAAATGTTAAGCTCATATGGACATATACATTAAAAACTAAGTATCCCACACCAAGTGAGACATAGAAGAAGTGATCCCAACAATCCTATCCTACTGTATCACAAGCTGACCATAAGCTGTCACTGTTGTTTCCAGCAGCAGGCTTTAATTCAAGTCCCACTTGACAGTCCAACCTTTGGTCAGGGCCAGCCTTAACAGTTCTGCATTTGGTCATGGCAAGCCCTAATGGTTTGGCCTTTGGTCAGGGTCCATTTTGAAGGTTCAACCTTTGGTTGGGGCTAAAGCTTATGAAATATGTACAGATTATAAAATATTGGTATAACAGAATTTCAGTTATATAACAGTTATAATTTCAGAATATCTACAACATCAAATACATATTCAATCTGAATCTCGCCCTAACTGACCTTCAAGCTGGACTTTCAGGTGTTGCAGTATTGAAAAATTAACCACGGGTGACAAATCTGCCGAAAATGAATTGCCACTGAATAAAATTACTACACAAATAAAACTTAGCACTCGCATCAACCGTGGGAAATCGCCTCACTTTGCATTTTCCCCCCGGATCGCCACAAGTGCCAAGTTTTACAATCATAATGCAATCCTATGGCAAGCAATTTTTGGGAGATATTTAAAGATGAGCAACAGATCTCCCTGTGTGCCATCACCCTTACTTTCTACAAGCAAATGCTAACTATTATCATGCTGACAGGAGTTTTTATGGGCTGCATGGCTACAAAAACAGAATGCTGGGTGCATCAGAAGTTTTATTTTTCATTGCTATAACACTGTTACCAAGGAGGTAAAAGATCCACCACTGTATTTCTATTCTTATGGATTTGAGATATCCAATGCCTCTTCAATCTGTTTTTTTCCTGCCTGTCGAAAGCAGCTCAGTCATGCTGAAAATTTCCATACCAATACCAGGAGCAATTGGTTGCATTCAGGGATAAAAAATGAAGCAAGAATGTGTCATTTGGTGATTTCCCTGGTCTAACAAACTGATTCTGGCCTGAGCTGATTGCAAACCTGCCAAGAAACAGAAACGGATTGTCTGCATCAGACAGACCTTGTGAAGGTAGACAGAGATCACAATGTCTGACCATATGGAAACTTATGGCAAGTCAGGGTCTGTTTCAACAGATAATCCTGCAATCCACGCAGATCAATGATTACCTGTCCTGATGTTAAAAAGGAGTAAACAGAAGATGCCCGGACAGTTGGAACAATTAAAAAATGGCTTGCACATGAATGGCCTCTCATACAATATCTGTGTCCACAGGCCAACCAGTTGGGAACTGTACTGGTCGTTGGTGGTTTGCTACCTGTACATTGAGCCAGCAAACCAATAAATCATTTAAGATCCCCAATAAAGTAAAAAGGCAGCATGCTGCACAGTTTTTCTATCATTTTATGACCATACATTTTTACAGTGGAGCAGTGCCATAGCTGGGCACCAAGACCTTTCAACAGCCCATAGTCACAATGTCTTACATGTTTCCTCTTAAAACAAGGGGCCAAGTAACAATGCAACATATAGGGACTGGATACACAGGAAACAGGATTGGAAACATTTCTTAGGCAATTTGTAATGATTTTGAGCGCAGCAAGCTTGAACAGAACTGTTCAGTTAGTTTGCTTTTGATCCTGACCTCCATTTTTAGCGCAGCTCTAAACCATGTGGCCCCCCTTCAAGTCTCCAAATGACTGACTGGGTAGGGAGTTTCTAACGAGGAAGTTGGGTTCTGGCTATTACATTAGGCACCGATTAACGCAAGCCCTTATAGATTATAGACTAACTGTATTAAAAATATTTTTTTTATTTTGCACAGTCTATCTAATCACCCAGTTTTATTTTTAAACGGAACTGTTCACTTTAAGGGGTGGTTCGCCTTTAAGTTAACTTTTAGTATGTTATAGAATGGCCTATTCTAAGCACCTTTTCAATTTGCCTTCATTATTTATTTGTTTTAGTTTTTGAATTATTTGCCTTCTTCCAACTCATTGCAGTTTTTCTAAGGTAACTTGGACCCTAGTATCCAAATAGCTGCTCCTAAATTGAAAATGAAATAACTAAAACTACAAATAATAAAAATGAAGACCAACTGTAAATTGTCCCAGGATATCACTCTCTACATCATAATAAAAGTTAAAAGTAAAAGTTCTTCCTGTATATCCACTCATATCCAGTCCCTAGAGCTCCTCCATGCATATTATATATATATCTACAGCATGTTGTTTAATCATTTACCTAGACCCCTTCCCATGTGGAGGTTACAGTTTCCCTATCACAAGTATACAAACACATGCTAAGGTCCATTTCCTCATCTGCTAATTTACCTGCCTGTAAAGACACAGAGAGAACATAAAATCTCAACAACACATCCTACCTGTAACGGAACAATCAGCAAGTCTAACCACTGTAAAGGTCCCCATACACCTTCAGATCCACCTACAGGTGGGCGATATCGGGAGAATCCAGGCTAATTCGATCGTTTGGCCCTGGGGGGTATATACAAAGTTGGTCCGGGGACCGCATCAACGAGCCGATGCAGTCCCCGATCCAACTAGATTTTTTAACCTGCCCGATCGATATCTGCCAGATATCGGTCGGGCTGATTAGCTGCCAAATCAGTCAAAGGGACCGATTAAGGGTGAACACACAGAGCTACTAGTAGCAGCTACTTGTGGCTACTAAAATAGACAATTCTGATTGATCATTTACTGATAATTGTCTCTACGTGTGTTTTAGCAGAGGCAAAGAGAGAGAGAGTGAGAAAGAGAGTTCTTTTGTTAAATATATAGATAATGAAACTTAGGAGCATACTTACTTAAAGATTAACATTAGAACTAACCAGTTAAATTCTTCTGGCACACGGGGAGATTAGTCGCCTGCAACAAATCTCCCTGTTCGCGGGCGACTAATCTTCCCGAAATGCCATCCCACTGGCGAAAATGTAAATCGCCGGTGGGATGGCATACGCGCCGGTGCGATTTCATCCCATGGTGGGATGGCATTTCGGGAAGAGATTAGTCGCCCACGAACAGGGACATTTGTCACGGGCGACTAATCTCTCCGTGTGCCAGAGTCCTTAAGAGTGCATTTATCAAGGGTGACTCCCACTTTAAACCACTAATAAACAGGTATAGGAATTAATATAGAATGGCAGAATTTCACTCTAGCAGACTATGACAAGCTCTAAGGTCACACTTTGGTAAATATGTCCCTTTGCCCTAAAGTGGTGAAAAAGTGGAGACCACTGAGGCCATAGTGTTACTACTTGGTACAGACCATTGTAGAAATACCAGTGGTTGAAAACAAGTGTCCCTTACGGGGACACACAGGGCCATCTTTGGCAATTTTGATTCCCAAAGTGTCAGACTCTGGTCCAACTCCTCTGGAAGTGAGCCACCAGTGGCTATCTGCCCCCTTTTAGCCCAGCAATCTGAGGTGAGGTTCTCTTAACACAGGTATTTGTTACAGTACCTTTTCACATAAGAACATAAGGTATCAGATATCCAATGAGGCTGTGATATAGTTTTAGCTTTAAGTCAAAAAGTCATGTAGTCATATATTCCTCCATTAAAAAATTATTATATTGTCTTTATTTTCTACCTAAAAGGAACATGGAGTACTACTCCATCAATTTATGTCTATTTGAAGGGGATCTAAACACAGTTGCTAAAACACATCAAGCAAATTATGCTGGACTAAAAAAACTGTAGTCCAGCAACATCTGGTTGTAAAACAGTTTTAAATAGGCTGTTGTAGGGCTGGGCGATATACCGTTTAATACCGAATACCGTTTTGTTTTTTTTTTAAAACTATATTCATTTTTCAGATACCGCAATACCGGGGTGTCAGGGTACTCACCTGTGCGGCCCAGTCTCGCGCGCCTCCTTGCGCGCGCGTCCCGTTGTCAGCGGGACGTTGCGCACACGCGTCCAGGTGTGCGTGAGTCAAAGCGCACGTACATGTCAAAGCGTGCACGTCCATGACGCACTGACGGCGCCGGTTCTGCGCATGCGTGGGGGGTATTTAAAGCTATCAAACGCCTCCTCCTGTGCTATGTTGTCTGCGGCCTTGCCTGGGAAACTAAGCCTGCCTTACGACTTTCTGTTGCCGATCCTTCGCTTGCCTGACTCTGATTTTCAATACTGCAGTAATTATTCTCTAATTTATTAGGAAATGGGGTTAACACCTAATAATGCATGGTGGAAAAAAAAAATACCGTCAAATACCGTGACACCGATATAATTTTGAAAAATACCGTGATATAAATTTTTGGTCATACCGCCCAGCTCTAGGCTGTTGTACAGGGTTATAATAAGGGTTGCTCCAAATCCAGACATCTGGTACTGGCCGAATCCTAGCAAATCTTTGGCGTTTACCCAAACAGAAACTGAATTCTTAAAGATATGCAACTGGATAAGTGAAGGTGACAGTTGATCCAATACGTTTGGACTTTTCCTCAGATTTCAGGCTTAGAATCTCTTCAATAATTCAAGAAATACAAAAATCATGTATTTGGTGAGGCATCCCTAATTACAACAAAAATATCCAACCATAAAACACTAGATGTGCACCAGTTCCACCTGCAAGTTTATGTCTTTATGTCAATACTTATTATGGAACCATGATTAACAGAAGTGTACTTTGGCACCATTTTCACAATGACGCAGAATATTGCCATGGCCTACATGACACCAAGTAAGTTAAGGAAGAAGGTAAATCTGTTATTATCCTTGTTCCAACAGTCGGTTTGATTAAATGGTCAACATGAGTGCTAAAATGAACAAAACAAATCAGAAAAGAAAAGTGTAGCCGAGTGTATGGGTTCGGTATATATTGTGCCTTGCAGATTGTAGGGTGAAGACACAGAGAGCTACTTAGTAGCAGCTACTTGTCACAGCTAATAAATGTCAGAAAATACCCTGCCATAGGCAATACTGCTAAAACACACATAGAGACAATTATCAGTAAATGATCAGCATTGTCTATTTCATAGTTACATAGTTACATAGGGTTGAAAAAAGACCTGTGTCCATCAAGTTCAACCCATCCAAGTAAACCCAGCACACCTAACCCACACCTACCAATCTATACACTCACATACATAAACTATAAATACAACCACTAGTACTAACTGTAGATATTTCAACATAGTCTTTTGAGATAAGGACCAGCTTTCCACAGGAGTGATTTTGGCAGATTTGCTCCAGGTTATTCACATTAGTCAGCTGCATCACAATTGACTGGACCATTGTAAGGCATTCCTCCTATTGTTCTTGGACCACTCCAGTGTTAAGCTGGCCATACACGCACCGTGTACCTCGTTTAGTACGATATTCGGTGCGTGTATGGCATGTCGGCGAGTCGACCGATATCGCAGGAAGCTGCTGATATCTGACGACTCGCCGATCGGCCAGGTTAGAAAATTTTGATCGGGCGCCATAGAAGGCGCCTGACCAAAATTTGCCGTCAGGGCTGAATTGGCAGAAGGAGGTAGAAATCCTATTGTTTCTACCTCCTTATCTGCTGTTTCAGCCCTGATTGTGTGTGGCGGATCTGACGATGTTTCGTGTGACCGATAGTTGCACGAAACATCGTCAGATCGCCACGTGTATGGCCAGCTTTAAGGTCCCCATACACGGTAAGATTTGCTCGCTTGGCGAGATCGCCAAGCGAGCGGATCTTCCCCCGATATCCTCTCCTTCGGGTGGGCGATATCGGGGAGCTTGAAGTTAAAAAAAAAATAATCCGATCATTTGGCCCTGGGGGCAATGGGGCAGTCGGTTCAGGGACCGCATCAACGAGCCGATGCGGCCCCCGATCCAACTGAATCTTTTAACCTGGCCAATCGATATGTGGCCAATTTCAGGCCAGATATCGGTCGGGCAGTCTGCTCGTTTCTGCCCCCACTGGGCAGATAAGCTGCCGAGTCGGTCCAAGGGACCGATATCGGCAGCTTCTATGGGCCCGTGTATGGGGGCCTTTACTTTGGCCTCATGTTTGGGATCAGTGTAAAAGCCCCCATACACACTGCCCGTGTAGGGGCCGAAACGAGTGGGCTGGCTGACCGATATCTGGCCTGAAATTGACCAGCTATTGGTCGGCCAGGTTAGAAAATCCAGTCGGATCGGGGACCGCATCGGCTCGTTGATGCAGTCTCCGAACCGACTGCCCTATTGCCGCCTACATAATCCGAACGTTTGGCCCCAGGGCCAAACGATCGGATTATTTTTTTTTTTAACTTCAAGCTCCCCGATATCGCCCACCCGTAGGTGGGGATAAAGGGGGAAGATCCGCTCGCTTGGCAATCTCGCCGAGCGGATCTTACCGTGTATGGGGACCTTTATCCTGAAAAGTGACCATTTGCCCAAACTTCTCGTTTTCAGAAGACTGAAATGGGGTTTGTTTGCAGTATTCCCTGTATTTTGCACCATTACTTTTTCCTTTTAGCATGATGCCCAGTCTCCACTGAAGAAAAGCAGCCCCACAGCCGCACTGTAGATATGATGCTATTGAAGTGTAGGCAATGTGAAATCTAATCTTGTTCTCATGTTTTCCCATGTTGCAGCAGGGTCACTCTATATGTGCCTTTCAGATGGTTCTTTGTGAAGGACTCTTGAAGAGATGTCAACCTCCCTGGACCAAAATTCGGAGGTTTTTGGTCACTCCCTTATCAGGCCCTGTTAACACACCCCTTCCTCCTCCCTGGCTGGTTTATAAATTCAGGTGTCTAGTGATAAATCCAGGAGGGTTGACAGGTCTGCTCTTGAAATGGCTGATCTTTACCTACAGTGAAGTATGGTGATGGTAGCATTAGGATGTGGAGCTACTGTTCAAAATGCAGATGGAGGATTTCTTATTCAGTAAAATGAAAGATATGGTCAAGTATGTGAATACTTTTACAAAAACAATTGAAAAAAAAAAATATGTAAAAAGCTTCTCCATCCTACTGGGTCCACAATCACCCCTGAATGAAATAAGGGTGTTTTTTGCAATAGTCATGTTACACCCTGGCCATGTCCATTTCACCCCAACCATGTTTCATGCTCCCCCCCCCCAAGTTTTAGGTTTAAATACAGAAGACATCTCCTTCTAGCCCTACTCCTTCCTACACAGAAGGAATGCTAGGATCGCATAGTGAATTCTGCATCTTCTGGATCACCATATCGCTGTATTTGAAATGACCGGATGCAAAGTTTTTACAAGGTATTATATAATAAAGCATTTAAAGTAATAAATGCTGGGAAGGATAGGGCAATTATTGGAGCAGGGTAGAATAGATTTTTTACTTAAAAACTTTTAGTGTTACTTTTCCTTTAAAGAGGAAGGCTTTAGGTTTAAAACATATGAAGTGCATGAGACACATAACTGCAAAAAGTGGCAGTGTGTCAGTATCACTTTAAACTGCATTATGAAAAGTGTAAGTCAGCGCTCTATAGAGTCATGGCTCAAAAACGTATCTAGGTCAGCAATTATAAATGGCCTTGCTAATCTACTGACTTACTTGGGTCTGGCCATAAACAGCTGTTTTACTGCGCAAATGGTCCTTAGTCTGGCAGAGTCTAACTTTCTATTGTTTATGACACATACAAAATCATCATACAGGTGGCTGGGTATGCCAATTGTATCCCTGGTCTGTATGCACACTCCAAAACTGAAATCCATGAACGCTTTCAAAGTATTCAAAAAGCTACATAATTTTTAGTGTGAACAAATTCACAAAAACACAAATCAAACCAAAATAGAATGTTTTGCCGAATAAAAGAAAACATAATTGTAAGCAACTTTGCAATATACATTCATTACAAATTTGTAATGGTCTTTGAGTTATTTGTATATATTACTGCTATTGAAAGCAGTGTCTGCCTGTCCTTTTCTATTCCCTGCCCTGGTGGCTCTGGCACTTGAAACAATGTAACACAAGCCAGCAGACTGACAGACCTGACTTGTCAGTGGAGACTGGCATTTGCAACATTGTTTAAAGTAACAACCAGGAGTTCAGCATATGCTGCTTTCAATAGCAATTACATTTCCAAATAACTTTTAAAGCACTAAAAATGTTCAATAAATTCACATTGGAAAGGTGCTTGAAATTGTGTTTTCTTTTATTACGCAAAAATTTTTTTTTCGGGTTGACGTCCTTTAAATGGCAACTCCTATTAAAATAACAGTTTTGTGAATTAAAATGTATAAATAAATAAGCCTGCATTACTCAAGGTTGTGTTTAACAAAAAAAAGTTCTTTGGGTGTAAAAAATGGGGACAGATCAGGCCTAATAAATAGTGACCTATGGCACCCTAGAGCAATAACTACTGTGACGTATAATATTACTTCTCAGCTATTGGGTTTTTGAAATTTCAGAAAGTCAGTCAGCCAGAGAGTCAGCCAAGCTTTGCCCTGCAATCTGTACATAATTTGCACCACAATAAGACACTATAGCCTGTCAAACTCTGGTGTGAGAAAGCTGATTGGCCAAAATAAAGAGCAAGGCCAACCCACTAGTTCATTGACTGCACTTACCTCGCGCATCTGCCAAGTGCAAGACCAGTCAACCAGATAAGTGCAATTTGGGCATTTATCTGTTCAATCAACTTCCCATGGGAAGTTCAAGCATTTCAAGCACAATAAGGCCTAAACAGCCCCCACCAGCCTAATAAATAGTGACTGCCTATGGCACCCTAGAGCAATAACTACTGTGGCGCATAACATTACTTCTCAGCTATTGGGTTTTTGGAATTTCAGAAAGTCAGTCAGCCAGCCAACCAAGCTTTGCCCTGCAATCTCAGTTAATTTCCATGCATGCAATCAATTCCCCACAGGTCTTACTGGGGCAATCTCCTAATCAGCAAATGCTACAGTAGCTCTTATTTTAGAGCAGGTAAAATGAATATTAGCCACCAGTTTAACTAAAATTACCTCTATGGCACTGTTGTATAACGAGGCTACACTAGACTTCAGTGCAACCTTTAGACCACAATGCCACCTAAACACCCATGCTCCCAGGAAATATTACAGTAAAATGACTGATAGCTCTAAGGTCTTATCATGTGATCAGTCACAAGAATAGCCACAATCAGTTTCAGTTATGAGGAACTTGAATTGGACTTTTGAAGAGAGCTAAAATCAATGTGAAACTTAAGGACAGTTTCTCTTCACCCACCGCAAAATGCTGAATCCAGACAACAACTGTTCTAATGCAAAAATCTATTTGTCTTGTAAATCTGACCTCTGGCAGCAGATAATAACACAAAAGGTGTATTGCTGAATTGTCAGTGAGTTGAGAAAACGGGTTTGTGAAGAACTAAACTTCAAAGGCTAACTGCATACTCATGCTTTCCTCCTTTTTCCCCTGTAGGCCCCTGGCACTTGTGCTAGTGATCAAATTTTATGAATTCTATGATTTTTGTTTCAGTTGTGTGCTAAGCATCAGTCAGTATAGTTGCACAGAGGCCTTGTACCTCCCTCCTGCCCAGATATGGCCATACACACATGGTAAGTAGAGGGCTGACCTGTGTTCAACAACGCTACATTCTGAACTTCTGATTTTTTTTTATCCAGGTCTATATAAAATTACCACTTACGGTAAAATATATAGAGTAGGACACACAGAGCTACCTGTAGCCAGCTACTCTTCATGGCTACAAAATAGACAATAAAACTTATACTTGTCTCTACGTGTGTTTTAGCAGAGACAATGGCAGTGTATTTTCTATGGCTTTGTAGCCGCGACAAGTAGCTGGCTACAGTAGCACCGTGTGTCATAGCCTATATGTCTTCTACTAAGTTAGTACATTGGAAATGTAAATATATACAATAAACAAGTCAGGAACTGTGTCATCTATACCCTGATTCTGTTTATTAATACAGAATGGAAAATGGCTTTTTCGTGACAGTGGAAAAGGATAAACCAACCTGTTCTTAGTGACCATCAAATGGGGTTTGTCATTGCACTCAGCAATTAGCTTCATTCAGAGGATAAAAAAGAATCATTAGAGACAAGATTTATACAGATTAAAAGATAATACCCTGACCCTCCTCATTAGCTGATGATGTATTAATAGGCAGGGTGGAGAGAATTACTTTAAGCAAAGGTTAAAAGTAATATTTTTTTTTTACAAAGCTCTCTCTCAGCAGTGAAGCACAATACTGGGACAGTCAGCAAGTAATCCAAACAAAAAAGCCCAAACAAACAAGCCAAGTGCCCTCTAATGACATACAGAGATCACATTCCTAGCAGTGTCACCACTGGTGCCAAAGTACAGAACATGGAGTTGAAGTGGACTTGGGGGCTGCCCTGCAGGGAAGGCAAACATAAACAGATGGAGTCATATTGTGTAGGGGGGGGTAAGCTGTCTCCCCCTTAATGACAAATGTGATTCCCTGCAGCAGACAGTGGATGTTACTGGGAACCCCAAGGTTGATCTGTTAGCCAGAGGTTCCTTTATACAGACCAACACACAGCCTATAGTAGTGTAGCAAAAAGCAGATCTATTGGTAAGGAGTTTATAGGCAGAAAGGGGGAGCCCAGCAGCCACTTACCCGGGTGAGACATCTCAAACACCTCATTGTCCATGCCATTGTTATAAACGACCACTGCCCTGGCGCCCCGCTCGGCCGCCCTATTGATCTTCTCAGTGAAAGTGCAGCCCCCTCCCCTCAGGATGAGAGCGATCCATGGGCCGTTCCAGTTATGCGGGACGCTAAAGTTGGTATTGTCTTTACAGGCGGTGAAAGTCCTCTCCGACTTGGGCAGGACCACCAGCCCCGCTGCCCTCTCAATGGGCGAGTCTTGTCCGAACACTCCGATCTCCCCCTCCTCCCCGTAGGTCCTGTTGTCATACACGTACGAGTAGTTCACGTTGGCCGTCCAAAGTGTATCTGCGCCGGTGAGCGACAGGTTGAGCAGCAGCAGGGCCGGTAGGCAGGGGAAGGGCAGGAATTGGCGGGGCATTCTCAGTACCCCCATGCCGTGTGCTGAGGCACTTGGGTGCTGCTACTTCTGTGCTGTGTGTCACACTGACTACTGATTCTCCGCCGGGCACTCCCTGCTGTACCTGCACTTCAGGTGATATCCTGCTCCCACCCATAGGCGAGGCCTCTGTGCCGCTTGTAACACTTTCCTCCAACCCTTCCATCCGTCACCTATAGCTGCAGCAGCACCCATACACTGGCCCCATCTCTCTCACTAGTGTCTGTGTACTTCCCTAACTGCTCCATGGCCGTGAGGCCGAACAGAAACTCTGCTGCAGCTCTTGTGTAACCATAACTCTCGTACAGCGCTAACAGCACGTACAACGTGGGGGAAAAAACGTGTAGTTTCACAAAAATATAGCAAGCACCTCACCCTGTGCTCTGCAGTCAGTGTCATACCAGGATGCCAGGAAAACTCCTGTGTAGAGATGTAGCTAATTTGCTATAATTATATATATATAATAACATGGGGTGTTGGCAAGTTCGCGAACTTTTGGCATATGTTCGCAATTTGGGTTCACCGCGTTTTTTTTCCACTGCGTTTTTTCTCGGCCTAAAAACACCGCACAAGCCACACATGGCGTTTTTCAGCCTAGTACTGGTGTAAGCAAATCCCGTTTCCATGGTGCTAATAGTGCGAAATAGCAAAAAACGCTGCTTATTTCCGCTAGGTCTGCCAGCTGCCTTTGCGGTTTTACGCAATGCTGTGTCAACAAAGTATTTTTCAGAGAAATTTTTGCCCTTAATCCCCCTCCTGCATGCCACTGTCCAGGTCGTGGCACCCTTTAAACAACTTTAAAATCAGTTTTCTGGCCAGAAATGGCTTTTCTAGGTTTTAAAGTTCGCCTTCCCATTGAAGTCTATGGGGTCTATTGCAAAGTTCGCAAATATTTGCGCTTTTTGGCATAAGTTCGCGAACGCGTTCACAAACTTTTTTTTTTGAGGTTCGCTACATCCCTACTCCTGTGGGCCCAGGTGTCAGTGGGACCCCCTTGAAATGGAGGCAAGGATAGATAAAAGTATGTAAAAAGAAGTCATTAAGAGACTAAAGACAGTTAGGGGAGATTGGGTCTAGGGTCTAAGGTTTTCTGGTGGGCCCTTGGCACCCCAGTCCCACACTGTTTGCAGTTACTTTTATAATAGAGGGAATAATGTGGCCCAACTCCAAGCTGACTTCTAACATCCTTATAAATTACTAAGGGGGTGTATCATACAGTGACATTCCTAAGCACAGAGAATAGGGAATGGCATCATTAAGCACCTTTTATATGGATATATTCTAAAGGATAATGATGGCTCTTGTGCTTTGTAACATAATGACATACAAGAGCCTTTAACTTGCAAAATATGTTTTGTTCTTAGTTTAAGGTTTTAGTGATGTCATCAGTTTTAATTGGTGCCTAGTGATGTCACGTGTTACTTAATGATTTTGTGTATTAAAAAATGTACTCCCAACAAATCGTTCAAACATTTTTTAAAGGGGTGGTTTACCTTTAAGCAAAGAACAGCTAATTCTAAGCATTATTTTAATTGGTTGTCATTATTTAATTTTTATAGTTTTTTTTAATTATTTGCCTTCTTCTTCTAACCCTTTGTCGCTTTCAAATGGGGGACACTAACCCTACAGACAAAAAACTAATGCTTGGTAAAGCTACAGTTTTATTGTTATTGTTACTTTTTATAATTTTTATAATTTTTTTTCTATTCAGGACCTCTCCTATTCATATACCTGTCTCTCATTCAAACCACTCCCTGGCTGCTAAGGTAATTTGGACCCTAGCAACCAAATAGCTGCTGAAACACCAAACTGCAGAGCTGCTGAACAAAGAGTGAAATAACTAAAAAACTACAAATAATAAAAAATCAAGATCAGTTGCAAGTTGTCTCAGAATATTACTCTCTACATCATACTAAAAGTTAACTCAGAGGCGAACACCCCCCTCTAACCAGTATCGACATGACTCAAACTAAGGTAAGGCAGCAGAGGAGGGCATAAAACTTTATAGAGAAAGGGGGTGGGAGCAAGTGCGGGCAGGGTTTTTTGATGTCTTTTGCAACATTTGCAAATTGCATTTTTGTCCAAATCCAGTGAACTATCCCTGTTGCACTGTAAGGTATATGTTAAATGAGGCAACTACAGGTGGTTTGGTGGCTGCCATTTTTAGTATGGGAAACCATGTGAAACTACCCTATATTGCTTACCATCGCAATCACCTGACAGTGATTACAGACTGCACCATTTCCAAGGGAAAGTTGCTGAAGAAGTGTTTGTAGTTACACTAGTGCATTCATGTATTTGCCATAATAGACAGCGGGGGATGATTTTGAACTGCCTTCTCCCGAAGCTACGAAAACTTGCCATGTCCAAAATTTTCCCTGTACACTATTGCCCTAATACAGCATAAATATATAAATCTTTGATTTGCAGATTTTTTTATGCAGAAAAGTAATATATAAAATATTTTAGTTTGCCTTCTATTTTTCTTATGATTTTGTTTCCATTCCAGCAGTCCAATTATCCATTCTTCGAATGTTGGGGGGGTTAGTGTCCCTACAGTGTCTTGGCTTTAGAATTTTTGCTGCCAGTAGTAAATAGAGCAGAAGGCTATGTTTAAATGAGTGCTATCAGTATGGTGAAGTTGTATTTTTTTGGGAGGGGGGGGGGGTGAGAGTAATCTGGCATCAAAGGAGCTTCTGACATGTTGACTGTACTTTGTTCCAAAAAATTATGTACAATTGGACATGAGAACCAAATATGTGAGACAGACCCTGTATTCCTAAGGCATACATTTAGCATCTGGGGTTAATTGTACTCTGAACAATTAGGTCGGGGTCGCTATTAATCTAAAGATTATTTCCCACTCTTCTTCCTGCAGGTTAAGCTGGACAAAATATGGTAAGTTTGGGTACTTTTTTGTATTATCATTTTATAAAGCAGTGAGATCATGTGGTTTGGCAGGGTTTTCGTATTACAGAGACTTTCAAAATCAGTTAGTGGGCAATTAGCAAGACGGAACACAGAGCTTTCTTGTAGCAGTGTCGTATTTAGTAAAATCTCTAGTAGTCCCGTTTGTCCCATGAGGTGGCTTTTTCCATAATTAGGTCTGGTTTATCTCATTTGAAGGTTTTGTACTATTCCAAAGGCCAATGCCATACCACTGTCTGTGATTCTAGGTAGGAAGTCCAAATTATGCCCAAGGGGGAAAGCAGAGAGGGGTATGGTGCTAGTTGATATTTTGGGTTAAATGAATGCCAACATGTTGAAATGGCTTGGGTTTTGGAATTTCCCACAATATTCAAGCCTGCATGACTCATTTTGTTCCATGTTATGTTTCCAGTAGGGAATTTTACCTATTGTTCCTCCAGTGTTTTCCATTGTTTTGTTTGAGTTTGGAGTCTTCTGTTATTTTTGCTAGAATGCAGATCTGGTAGTAAGGGTAAAAGTCCGGTAAGCATAGCCCTCCTTTTGTCTTAGGTTTGCACAATATTGTTTTGCCCAGACAAATTTACTAATAACAGTGTCCAGTGATTTGAAAACAAAGGTTTGGTACTGGCAAAGTTTGAAATAGATAAAGTACTTTTTTTTTACTGTACAAGTTATTCCTGTCCATGTAAATGTACAGTGTTCAATATTGTATTGTTATTATACATGCATATATTATTGAGGTGTTGGGGTATGTACACCCCGCCTGCCATTGAAAGGCAATATTAGACTGGGCCATGACAGACGGGGAGATAAGTTGCCCGCGACAAGGGAGATTTGTCACGGGCGACTAATCTACCCATCTGTCACAGACCTAACTGTGCTTCCAGGGGGTTCAGTAGGTAACTAGGGAGGGCCTCAAATTTGGTTATATTAATTTTGTAATTAAAAAGATCCCCATATGTTTTTAGTTCCTTGAAAACATTAAGCATAGAGATATGCAGGTTGGTTTAAAAATAACATAAGATCATCCGCAAAACAAGCAGTTTTGTATTCTGTCAGAAATGTCTTGGTTTTGTCTATCAACAGGTGTTCCATGCATAGTACATACAATAGCAGGGATAGGGGACAACTTTTCGAGTCCCATTCCTGATGTTAAATGCATCGAAAAGTTGCCATTAATTTTTATTTTTGCTGTGGGTATAGTGTTTTCTCCACTTGGGTCAAAGTATGATGAGATCCATTTTCCAGGGCCTGTAGCCCAACTAATGTTGAATGATCAATGTTTCCTTTAATTTCTTTTTGATTGCATGAACAACAGCTATATTTTGTTCACACTTTTCAATCCAGTGTAAATATCTTTTTTTTTGTGCAGTAAAATGTATCCTTTAAAAAATAATGAAGAGATATATAAAAAAGTTTGCTCACCAGACATACCTAAACACACACTGAACTTCTGTGGCACCTGTTGTTGCAAATTAGAACTAGTCAAGGCAGTTCCATTTCTTCCTCCTTTCCCATTGTTACTGGATAATCCTCAATTTCTCAGATGAATTGGAGAGGAAAAATATAAAGGATGCAAGGTTGGGACATTTGAGGGCATGGCTTGGTGCGTCGATGAAATTGGAAAGTATAATGTTTGCTTAGTTGAGAAAATAAATTCTCATAATGATTAATTCTTTATGTATTTGTCCTGAATAAGAAAGCCAGGCACAGTGTGTGTTATGAATGTACAGTAATGCAATTAAATGTATAGCCAGCAACTTTAGTTATACTAAACATCAAATCAGATGAGGTAACCTGAGTCCAATATGAAATGTGCCGGAGGGGCATGTATGGTCTAATAAAATGCATCAGAGCAAAACCAGCCCTAGTTAGAGTTGCTACCCGTCCACTTTTGAACTTAACACTCCAGTTTTGGTAGGATCTCTCTAGTTTTGTTAAGCCTGTTGAGTTTTCGGGTCTGAAGACTGGTCAGGAAAAAATCTACTATTTTTTTCCATGGTTTGTGTTTTTTGCCCTAAAACCTGTTTTTTTGTGAAAAAAATGCAAATTTTTTGCTTTTTATTATGTGTCAAAAGTGTGAAAAACGCAAATGTATAAAGTGGGGATGCAGCGAATCCACTGTTTTGGGATTCACCCATGTTCTGCACGAAAAAATCATCTGAATCCCGAACCGAATCTGAATCCTAATTTGCATGTACAAATTAGGCAATAAAGTGGTGAAAGACAACAATGTGTGAAAAATGTTCAACTTCCATGTTCATATGACGAAAAGTCATGTGATTTTAAGCATTCAGTTTGGGCAAACCCGAACTGAATCCTGGATTCGGTGCAACAAAAAGAGAACTCAATTGGAGCTAGTGTTCAAGGCAATATTTTTGTGGTCCTTTTACTTAGAGGTATTCAAGTTTTTCAAATTTTTTTGGGAGCTATTTGTGCTTTTTAAGTGTAATTCATGATTCAATGTTTTTGCTATTTTGGCATCTGCGTTTTTTTGTCATGGTTTTCAATAAGTTTGATAACTCGTGCTGGGTTTCTGGTGGAAAAAGCTTGGCTCTTTTTCCTGAACTGGCTATTGTAAGGAAGAACTTGGGCAAGAAGAGCTTTTCTTGCCCAAAACCCAGTGCGCATTAGCAGAAAGTTTCCTTTTGTGATTGCTCAAGCACAAAGGCTCAACCAATTGCAAACCCTTATTGAAATGGAATAATTCCTGTGTCATTGCAGTCACCGTGCATATAGTTACTAATTATTGCATATGCCAAACCTAGGGAAAAGCGGGCATAAGATATCTTTGTAAGCTTCCCAATAACATATTTTTACTGGTGGTGTCAGATTACTAAATCTGACCTAAAACATTTGGTGTGCCACTGATTTTTCAGCAACCATCCAGTTTTACCATTTGCAAAAGCTGGCAGCCCGAACCCCTTGCTCATCAAATGTCTCTCATAACCTGAAAATCTGGACAAGTCCTGCTGTGGCTACGCTGTACCTTGTTTTCCATTCTTTCTATTTACAATGCAAATACTGCATATTAGCATCTAGCATTCACTTAGAACAATAGCCAGAGTGAGAGTATAAACACCTGCAAGCAGCTTAACTGCTTCTGCTTTGACTGTTTCCACCTGCAATTGCACATATTACTAGTAAAAAAAGAGCAGCACATACAAGCAAATACAAGGAAACCAGTCTCAGACTCTGCTCGAGGAGGCATGGAATATAGTACAGGTCTCCTTCTTTTACATAAACTGAACCTTGCAGTATTATAAAAAAAATGGCCCAGAATGCATTTCAAGCGCAGTTGCATAAGGCACCCACGCTGACGTCACTTACTAGCTGATATAAACACTGATAACAAATCAAGAATCTGTCTCACTTTGCCTAATCATGCTGCTATCTCAGCCCTTGGGTAATAAATGAAGGCCTTACATAAGATTTAACACAAGTTTGTGTTAAATGCCTGTGATATAGTAGGAATTGTTATTGCACAGACACCCATGTTGATGATTAATTGTCTTTCGATGAAACACTCCCCCTGCACTTCACTTAAATATGTCACAATTCTCTTCATTTAACTCTCTTTATTCAGACACAAGTTGCCAAATCACTATACACACTCACCACTATACTTAATATGTTTGGTCTTGTGAAACCATGATGCTCAACACTTAACCAGCTCCACTCTTGGCATACAGCTTATACCAACACTCTGCAAAAGCATGGCCACATAAACTTCAGATCAGAACCATACTTTGGCAGCTTCAAATCTGCTCTGGTATAATACCAGCCATTGCTTAGACAAACACACCTACTTTACAGCACTTAAGGGCAGATTTATCAAAACACGAGTTCGAATCCCGAATTTGAAAAATTCGGATTGGAAACAAAAATTTCTGAAGATCGCAAATATCTCGAAAATGCTTACGAAAAAATCGTATTAGTCACGATAATATCGTATTGGCTCTCCGAAAGTCACAAAATTTTCGTACTGAACGATTGTAAACAGCGGAAAAACCGATCCAATTTTTTAGCACCAAATATACGAATAGGTCGCGCAAGCATCGAAAAAGTCGTGCAAGCGGCGAAAAAGTCGCAGAAAATACGGTTGGCCCGATTGAACGAACGCTCGGAACTTTCGTGGATAAGTAAATGTGCCCCTTAGGGTCCTATTTATTATGCCATGTAAGATGAAATTTGCCGAAAAAACTGTGTGAAATAAATGGAGAAGTTCGCCGTCAGAACGCCAGATTTTATACCGTTATTTTATTTAAGTTCTGGCAGAAGAAAAAACGCTTAAACGCTTGACGATGTGTGGCAAATTTTGTCTCCTTTTTTTACACAGCCTAATAAATATGCCACTTAATTTTCACTCCAAAAAGCCTGCACAATATTCTCTACTTCTAATCCATTACTTTCTATTTTACGACCAGCACCATGTACCTCAGTCACTGCTTAAGATATTACTGGGCACTTAACAAGCAAAATCTACACTTAATGACAAATAATGACGTTGCTCAGCACCAAATTGTAAGCCATGCATAACACTCACAGGTTTCTCCTGGGCTCCTTTCCCTCTGTGACTGAAAAGGAATTAAAAACTTCTTGACTTATTACTACCTGCCTCTCAAACCTTCTTTCTAAATTTCTGTGCCATTCCCTTTTCTTTTTAATCAAAGCTATAACCCAGCTATTTAATTTTTTCCCTTGACTGGAATCTTCACAACTTAATTTCTGCACTTAAACATGCACTTATTACCACTATTGTGACCCCCCCCCCAATCTTGGTGACCTCTGTTTTATCTCTTTGCTTCCCTTTTATCTCAAACTATTCAAATGCTTAAGCTAATGGCACAGGTCATAACTGCACACTTTAGTAGCACTACGGCACTGTGTGCCAGGCTCAAATTCACAGCTTTAGCTATTGTAAACATTTGGTTACCACTTTTGTGCAGTGTTCTCCTAATACAGGTATCGGACCCCTTATCCGGAAACCCATTATCCAGAATGTTCCGAATTACGGAAAGGCCATCTCCCATAGACTCCCATTTTAATCAAATAATTCACATTTTTAAAAATGTTTTTTTTTTTTTCTCTGTAGTAATAAAACAGTACTTGATCCCAACTAAGATATAATTAATCCTTATTGGAGCCAAAACAACCCTATTGGGTTTTATTACTGTTTAAATATTTTTTTTGGCAGACTTAAGTTAGGAGATCCAAATTATGGAAAGACCCCTTATCCGGAAAACCCCAGGTCCTGAGCATTTTGGATAATGGGTCCTATACCTGTACCTGAATTTCTTATATCTGCAGGAGAATCACTGCCAACTGCTCTAAGCATGGCTATTAAATATCAGCAGGATCAAACCTAAATTAAAATGTTACAGAAGGGATCATACAATGTAGAATCTATGTCACCTGCTTCAACCTGTCATAGTTACATGACTATAGATTCTAGGACTCTTATCTATTCCACACAATTTTTATATGATAATTTGGGCATCATGTCTGGCCTGGGAATCAAATAGGCCCTGAAATTTCAAGTACAGAGAGGCCCAAATAGCCCCCAGCAGCCCAATAAATAGTGACTGTTTATGGCATCTTACAGCAACTGCTCTGGTTTTTGCCACAATCCGCAGATTTCCTGTCCAGGCCTGGGGGAAGCATAGATTAGGGTGAATTAGGGTATATCTGTGCTGTTAATTAAATACTTAAGTACTTAAATGTGGCAACAGGAGGCACTATAACTGCAATCCAATCTGAGGGTTGGATGGTATGCATGCTGCCTGCTCATGGCACCCGTACTGAGTGAAGCAGAAAATGGTCACTGTGCCTTGTTGTCAGCTTTTAGCTGAAGGTACATGCAGTTTCTGTTACAAATGAATGATATTTTATCCTTTAGTATTCTGGTTTTCTGAAGCAGTATATCAGGGTTGTGTGACTAAGTTTTTTTTTTATTCTGTTCACTTCATCATATAAACAGATTCAAATATTCATATTGCTCGCATTTCATTATGTTGAACATTTTGAATCAGTTCAACTCATAAGTAATCCATTATCGCCCTCTAGTGGTAAATACTCCTCATCACCTCCTAAAATTAGGTACCTGGTAGATGGTTTCATATCTTAATTACTACCTCCTGCAGTAGTAGCATAGTAGTGGACAGCAGTAAGGTAAAATAATAAAATGTTGATATTAAAAGGATTGTTTACTTTTAAATTAACTTTTAGTACGATGTAGAGAGTGCTATGCTGAAAAAATTTTTAGTTGGTCTTCATTTTTCATTATTTTACGTTCCGCAGCTCTCCAGTTTGGAATTTCAGCAGTTATCTGGTTGCTAGGGTCCAATTTATCTTAGCAACCAGGGAGTGATTTGAGAGAGTGACTGATATATCAATAGCAGAGGGGCTGGATAGAGAGATAAGTAATAAAAATAAACAATAAAATTGTACCCTCAAAAAGCAATTGTTTTGTATGCTGGGGTCAGTGACCCTCATTTAAAAGCTGGAAAGAGGCAGAAGAAGGCAAATAATTTAATAACTATAAAAGATGAAAAATATAGACTAATTGAAAAGTTGCTTAAAATTAGCCATTCTATAACACATTATAAAATATTATAGAGTTAAAGGGGTGAACCACCCCCTTAATAAGATGTCAGCAACACCCTGCTCAATGTATTTTCTTTAGTATACTAATTTAAAGGGCTATTTTAGTCAGTGCTTGTCGTTCCCATTCACTTCCTTACTGATGCAACATACATATGGTTGCCACCTATCCCAGTGGTTAAATCTGGGCAAGGGGGCAGGCACACTGATGTCTGGAGCAAGCATGCTGACGTTTTAGGACAAGATTATTCCATTGGGGGAAGGCTTATTGTCTGTTTCAGCTAATTTGAAAAGATGCCATCAATTAAGGTAGGTTGAATTTGGTAATATAAAAGATTATCTGCTTGAAAATACATTGTATGCATGACTTAAACCTAGTTATGTGCTAGCTAATTTTAGATTAAAAATGTATCTTATGCATTGATTTGCTAAGTCAAAAAAGGACATAACCAAATCTGAGAAATTGTTAGTTGAAAAGATATTGCTTGTTAACCTTCATGCTGGGGATCCTGTCTTGTCTATTTCTTAGTACAGGTATGGGATCCCTTATCCGGAAACCCGTTATCCAGAAAGTTCCAAATTACAGAAAGGTCATCTCCCATAGACTACATTATAAGCAAATAATTCAAATTTTTTAAAATGATCTCCTTTTTCTCCTGAGCATTCTGGATAACAGGTCCCATACCTGTACTGGGATCTACTGCCTCTTTGCTCTTCATACCAGAATGTCCCTTAGCCTGCCTGCTTCTTGTAGGGCTGCACTTCTCTCCATCATTTACCCATCTCCATGCTTACCCAAATAGCCTTTAAAGATCCTTTATGGTTTAAAATCACCCCAGCAATTATTATTCTTTGGAACATCACACACCACTCAGGTACCTGTGTAAGCACACAACTCAAATGAGGACTATTTCTGGTTGCAACATGGGGTGGTCCATTTAGCAACATTTTGATTTTAGTAGTTTTAGAGTTTTTTGAAAAACCTCACATTTTTCATAAGATTTTTTGTGCACTTACACGTGAAAAAACCCTAAAAACCTCTAAAACCACAAATAAAATAAAGATTGTTACAGTTTGCCTTGGTCGGCTCCCACTGACTTCTACATGACCTCGGCAGCTTTTAGATGCTGTTTTTTTTGGTAGTGTCTTTTTTTCTGTTTTGTTGCTTAATAAAGTTGCTTAAATAAGTTAGTAAGTGGGCCCCTTTATTCACTATAAAAAAAACACATCTTAATCTTGTGCCAAGGCTGTGAACTGCATACCAGGGTGTGGGACAGAAACTTCATGCCTTGTAATGAGTCACAACCTAGTTTGTAATTCTCAATCTTTAACTAGCATGAACCCTTTATCATATGATATATTTTTTCTTCCTTTTAGTAGGAGCCATCTCCATATTATCTCTCCATCAACTGATAAAAAAGTCCCTGTTTTGTAACAATGAACTTTGATAATTCCTTGTGTAAATGCTGAACATTTGCCAATGGCTAGAGCCACTGCATCTGCTGCCTAATGATATAGATTACATAACTGGTGGAAAAACCTGTAGGGAAATTGGCCTATATATTAGAGACTTTAGACATAAGGTTACTGTGGTTCACTGAGCTGCTTATGAAACCATGACCTGATGTAATGAAATCATGAAGTACTAATTATAATACAGCCCAGAAGGTATTTACAAAACAGCAAGACTGCCATCTGCATACATTATGGTGTTAATTAATAACTCAGGCATTTGTATTATATATACTGGATAATGTGCTCCCCAGTCCCCACCCCCTCCAACTGTAACAGATTTTAGTCTGACAATTTATTGGACCATACACAATGTTGCAGTCTCTATGTGTGCCTGTTAGCATGCATTTCATATCCCATGATTCCCCCGTGAAATATTAATCTATCAAAAAGCAAAAAGCTCACATTTTTCTCTTCATAGACTTCCAGGGTAATATAACTGAGCTTGGAATTCTATCATCAGGGTCAGTGTAGTTGTCTACCACAAAAGTCTACGAGGCAAATTCAAACCTATTGCCACCTACCAAGCTGGAAATCTATGTGTGCCGTAGAACTAAACTTAACACTAACTAAAATTAATATATTATATATATATATATATATATATATATAAAGGGGGCATATATCCACCTGCTAGTTATGCCCAGATCAACAAATTGTCAACCCATATGACCCTAACCTGGTAGTGATGATTTGTTCAACAAACTGACGACCCGCACAGACCCAGACCCACATCTGATGTCACCGAGTGGGTGGGGCAGGCATCTATAGATAGATGCTTAAGAATGCAGAAGCAGGCACAGTTAGGTCATGGGTAGGGAGGGCGGCAGGAAGAGCTTTGCCCAAACCCGCCCATGACCTGACTATTTAGTGCAGTGGTTCTCAACCTTCCTAATGCTGCGACCATTTAATACAGTTCCTCATGTTGTGGTGACCCCCAACCATAGAGGTGCCTCAGTTCCTAAGACCATCGGAAATATGTGTTTTCCAATGGTCTTAGGCGACCCCTGTGAAAGGGTTATTCAACCCCCAACGGGGTCCTGACCCACAGGTTGAGAACCGCTGATTTAGTGCATGACGACCCCCATTTTTTTGATCTGTTGTACACTGTTATTTGGGGGGTATATGTCCCTAACAAAACATGATGGGAGCTGTAGACCACCAACAATAACAATGGATTCTTAAAGCAACACTGCATTGTAAAACTTTTGTTATCCATTGTTTCAAGAGAATCCACCAATGAGAATTCTGCTTGCTCCTGTTTCTTTTTAATGTAGGCACCCCATGCTAATTTACAGATGCAGGAGAATTCTCCATTAAGAATCATCCCTACTAGAACTATTTCATTTGTTTCATTGTGATGTTTCCATGCCAGCATTTCGCTATGATCAAACTTAAAAGCCAAAAAAATAATTTCAAAATATATACACGTATATACTCGAGTATAAGCCGAGTTTTTCAGCACCAAAAATGTGCTAAAAAAGTCACCCTTGGCTTATACTCGAATATATGGATAAGATGTCAATCATTGCACCCCCCTCCCCCCCCCCCCAGTGGACGTACGTTTGTGCGATCCCGCATGCTCGCTCACATCCCCCCCGCGCGCACTCGCAATGAGGTATAGATTCATCGTTAGCATGAAAGGCTGGGGATTATACCTCTGGGGATTATACCTAGGCATTTAGTAGGAGCTTAATCAGCCATTTGGCATAGTTGGGGAATGTTGAGGCTCTCTAAAGGACCATATGCACAGCCTCATATAAATCTGTACTTTAGCCTAATATATGATGCAGCTTAATAACCAAATAAATCAAAATACTGGTACTTAGAAACTACATGGCACTGGCTTCATTCAGGGACGGTTAGATTCATGTGCAGGGAGCACACACAAAACGGGTTCATAAGATCTGAGTGCACACTGCACAAATGCGATTGATAGCTTCTCCATGGCTGCATAAGGCCCCTGTGAACCTGCACAAACTGTGTCTACCCTGATGCACTCTCACAAATAGAAGTTATTAGCATAGGCGGATTTTCCATAAGGCTAGGCCTCCCCAAACCTGCTTGGCACATTAAAAAAAAAAAACCTTACTCCGTTTCTGCACTGTCCTGGAAATCTGTTCCTGCAAGCCCATTTTGCTGTGCTCCGATTGGATCTTTCTTCTTGTGGATTCTCCAATCAGAGCACAGCTTTCTTGACAGACAGTAAAATTGACCAATCAGAGCACAGATGCACACAGGGATCGGGAGATTTTGCAAACTGGAAGCAGTGTGAGCAGAAATGAGGACTGAAAAGAAGAATCTGCAGCTGTAACTTTACTTAAGAACCAACTCTCAACTTTTGCTGCAGTTTTCATCCCACAGGTACTATACACAGGTACTATACACAGGTACTGTACAGTTCTAAAGAATCACTAGCTGACATTAAATTGTTTTTTGCCTGACCTGACATCTATAATAATTTATAATCTATCCCCTACCCTAACAGATGGAGGGTAAGTTAACTCTTTCCCTCTGAAAAAGCTCATTGTGTGTTTGTATATTTGTTGTTGTTTTTTTGCACTTACTATTTTTTTTTTTTGTCATTGTATTGTTCATTTATAGTAAGTTACAGTGGAGCCAATGTTGTGTATCAGTGCCAGTGTTATAGTGCCAGGGCCTGAATATCTGCCATCCGTACCCACTGTGTTTCACTGTATATAATGTGCTGGTTTTGTAAATAAGGACTGCGTCTCACTGTATATAATGGGGAGTCAGTACCCACTGCCTTTCTTGCTATAAAACTAACATAAACACATCTAAAGGGGTGGTTCACTTTTAAGTTAACCTTTAGTATGTTATAAAATGGCCTATTCCTAGCAACTTTGCAATTGGTCTTCCTAATAAATTTTTTTGAATAATTTGCCTTTCTCTTCTGCCTCTATCCAGATTTCAAATGGGGGCCAAAAAATATTGCTCTGTGAAGCTACAATTTTATTATTATTATAATTTTGTATTACTTATTTTTCCAAGTAGGCCCCTTAACTATTCATATTCCCATCTCTTGTTTAAACCACTACCTTGTTGCTAGGGTAAATAAGACCCTAGCAACCAGATAGCTGCTGAAATACCAAATGGAGAGCTGCTGAACAAAAAGTTAAATAACTGAAAAACCATTAAAAATAAAAGTGAATTCGAATGCGAACTACCCCTTTAAGCTAACTGATCACAAACACAAATGTTTGCAGATCTCCTAACAGAAGTGCGCGTATGAATACTTTTACATACTAAACATTTTAGGGTAAAAAAAAAGCACCCCCACCCGCACTTTTGTACAGTATCCCTGGGAGTCAGTGGGAACGGCAAGAGGTAGTTGGGAGGTTAACTTTTTATGCCAGCAGTGAATCCACTAAGGGGCACATTTACTAATCCACGAACGTCCGAAAAGCGTCCAAATGTGTTTTTTTCGTAATGATCGGTATTTTGCGACTTTTCGAGCGCTCAATACGAAAGTTGCGACAATTCACAAAATTGTAATGGCAATGAAAAAGTCGTGACAATTCACGAAAGTCATAATGGCTATGAAAAAGTCATGACAATTCACGAAATTTGTAATGACTATGAAAAAGTCGCAACAATTGGCACAAGTCGTAACGGCTACGAAAAAGTCGCAAAAAATACGAAAAAGTCGCAAAATGTTCGTTTTCCAATCCGAATTTTTCCCATTCGGATTCGTGGATTAGTAAATCAGCCCCTAAGTCTCACATTAGCTGTAGGTCAGTCTGTGTATGGGCCATCTTTAGCCTCCCCAAACAAAAAAGTCACCCTCCGCCTATGGTTATTAGACAGTATAGCCAGTTAAAAAAAAAAGCATTTCCTACCCTAGGCTTATACTCGAGTCAATACATTTTTCCAGTTTTCTTAGGTAAAATTAGGTACCTCGGCTTATATTCGGATCGGCTTATACTCAAATATATACGGTAATAAAAACAGGTACACACCACTGTCATAAACTGCATGGATAGCAGTGGGTTAAGTGATTCTGCTGTGTTGTACAAGCCCACTAACTTCTGGTACATTTATTATAACATGGCAGCTAAACTAGCCTGCTCCATGCTTGCTCTCAGCATAGACAGGAAGCAGAAAACAGGAACAGGATAAAAAAAATCATCAGGTTTCTCAAATGGCAAACAGTACGAATGCCCTTTACCAAAATGTTCACACAAGCAGAGGTTACTACAACCACAACATGCTGTTACATACAGCTTTCATTTGCAGAACATTTTGCATATGGTAAAATTGTGAATCCTGAGCCAGGCAAGCACACAAGAGTGGAGTGAGGTATATTTGTGTGTGTTTTTACTACTGGTAGGAATATAGAGGGCGCTGTGCTATGTCTGCAGTGGCTTCTTATCAGTGGCTGCGTTTGGGATAAGATATTCCTTGCTCGATAAACTTACAGAAAGTTGCTGCTAGTGTGCCGCCTGTTTCGGAAGCCTTAATATCCGGCACCAGTGCACACACCGGGTGGGTTTTTTATAGGCAGCAAGATGTTTATGTAATACCAAATACAATGCCTTTTTGTTTGGAAAGTATTTTACATCGCTTTATAAACATGCCGCCGAGGATGTATAATCAGTCTGTTACCTTTAGATGTCACTGTTAACCTACATCAGCAGAAAATGCCTTTGCAATAAACATGTAAAATTCCACTATGCAAATATAGAAGAGAGAGAGAGAAGGCACCCATAACTACAATAAGGGCAAGTCACTGGGAAAATGGGCCTCAGACAGGAAACTATACCATATCTCTATATATTTACTTTAAAAAAAACTTTAAATTGAAACACCCAGTCCTGATATTTCCCAAAGATGTAACCCAAAAATAAAATATTGCCTAATGTAAAAAAATATAATAATCAAATCTTTTCATTTGGTTCAGTTGCTATTGTAGCTGTTTTAATAAATGCATAACAGACTCTTGCTTAGATGGGAACCCCTATTTAAGTTTAGCTGTTCACATACTTTGCATACAAACAGAACCTAAGATTTAGGTTACATAAAGGGTCAGAGAAAGGAGACCCCTAATCCCAAAATCTTCTTCAGAGACTGTAGTGCTTATTTTCAATGAATGTGAATTCAAGAGAGCAGGAAAATTCAGTTATAATACATGTGGCACATCTTATATCAGCAATTAGGTTGATATATTTTATTCTATTTCAATGTACTATTTATTTCACATTTATTCTTTATGTTTATGTAAGTTGTCTTTTTTTTGTTAAATTTATGAGTTTAATTTTTTTTAAACATTGTAATTAAATGTACATATCTATGTGTAAAATGGATTTTTGACACTGTTGTAAGTTTTTCAGATTATGTGGCTTTTTTTTGTAAAAAAAAAAAAAATAGGTAGAGGTTCTACAGGCTGCTTTGCCTTTGCCTGTGCCTGCTCTACCCTCCCTGTATGTGCCATACTCTGCCTGCCCTATGCTGCCTCTGTGTGCCATACTCTGCCTGCCCTTCCCTGCCTGTGTGTGCCATACTCTGCCTGCCCTATGCTGCCTGTGTGTGCCAAACTCTACCTATATGTGCCATACTCTGCCTGCGCTATGCTGCCTGTTTGTGCCATGCTCTGCCTGCCCTATGCTGCCTGTGTGTGCCATACTCTGCCTGCCCTATGCTGCCTGTGTGTGTTATACTCTGCCTACCCTATGCTGCCTGTGTGTGCCATGCTCTGCCTGCCCTATGCTGCCTGTGTGTGCCATACTCTGCCTGCCCCATGCTGCTTGCGTGTGTGTCATACTCTGCCTGCCCCATGCTGCTTGACTGTGTGCCATACACTGCCTGCCCTACATTGTCTGTGTCTGCCGTATTCTGCCTGCCCCACGCTGCCTCTGTGCGCCATACTCTGCCTGTCCTATCTTGCCTGTGTGCCATACTTTGCCTGGCTGTGTGTGCCATACTCAGCAAGCCCTATGTTCCCTGTGTGCCATACTCGAACAATAATCTGGCCAATAAATGAAAACATTTATATATTAAGATACTTACTATGATTTTTTCTATCAACATCAAGTACATATAATTCCAATCAAAAATGTCAAATTGTTTTTGTTAATTAAAATTACTGTATTTCAGAGCTTTTTGAATAACTGGTTTCTGTATAATAGATACCATGTTTTTAATTAAAGGATTGGATTTAGTTAGAAGGCAAAATATAGATAAAGCTTGGGTTGCCACCCATCCGGTTTTGAACCGACATCCCAGTTTTTCAAAGGGTTGTCTTGCTTGTTATATGCTGGGGGGTGGTGTGCTATCCAGAGGGGAGGAGGCGGCAGCATATGGATTTCAAGGTATGTCTTAATATGACAAAATAAACGTATTTCACATATGGGTGATGGGTCCATTAATGTGGATATGGACTTTAAAGCTCTTATGATAACATGGATGTGGTTTAAAGTAGGTGTGGTTTAACTCTTTTACTGCCAAGCACGTATGGCATACGTGCTGGCAGTAAAAGGGCTTAAACGCCAACGACGTGTCTCATACGTCGTTGGCGTTTAAGCGCTGCCCTCTGCAGCGGCGGCATGTGCCGCCGCTGCAGAGGGCTTCTAACAATGACAGCCCCCCTGGGCAATGTGCCAGGGGGGCTGTCATCAGGGTCCTGCGAGCCGATCGCTCGCAGGACCCTCCAGGAAGCAGCAGATGCGATCGCATCTGCTGCTTCCTGCTTCCTCCCTCTCCCCCAGCGCCGGCCCAAATGACGAAGGAGGCGATCGGTCTTCAGGAACAGGTAAGGACTTTTTTTTTTTCTTGCATTTACACACTTTTACACACTTATACACACATTTACATACATTTATACACACTTACATACATTTACACACACTTACAGCACACATTTTAGCATTTTTTTATTTTATTTTATTTTTTTTTTTTTTTTCATTTTTCACACTTTTATACACTTATTTACACTCATATACACACTTACACACTATCACACAACTTTTACACATGTACACACATGTATACACAAACACTTTGGTTTTTTTTGTTTTGCTTTTTTTTTTTTTTTTTTTTTCATATTACCACTTTGTTTTTATTTTCTTTTACCTAAAAACTGTTTATTTTGACAGCGTAACTATTGGATCAGATATTCTGGCCACTAATTACACTGTCATGTAACTTATTTTGTTGTTTCACTGATTTGCACAATTTTTGTGGTTTTATCACATTTTATCCCTATATAAGTGTTCCTGATCTGTTTTTAGCGTAGCTTTGCCAGGTGTAACTTTGGTGTACAAAAATAACTTTACCTATTTTGAATTCATCAGAATGTGTACTTTCCAAAAATATATGGTTTTCTGGGGGTCACTGTATAGTTAGGGGGGGGTTACTGCACATAATACACTGACAGGGGGCTCTGTGTGCAAAAGCTGAGCTGGCAGGCGAGAAATCCTTATGCGCTATTTTCATTTAGGGTTCAGTACATACTGCAGACTTTGGTATATCTATGCATATTGGGCATCAAACTGTTCAGTAGGCCTCTGGTGTTCCTATTTGGGGTGACTTGCCTTTGTACGCAAGAAATTGTGTGAGATAAATGCGACAAATTGCAACATTTTTAGGCAATTTTCTGAAATGTCATAAAAACCAATAACTTTAGGAAAGCTCTGCAGATTGGTACTTTGGTGTAGAAAGGACTCTTTACCCTTGTTGGATTTGTCAGAATGTGTACTTTCCAAAAATATATGGTTTTGTGGGGGATCTGTATAGTTAGGGGAAGTTTTGGCACATAATACACTGACAGGGGGCTCTGTGTGCAAAAGCTGAGCTGGCAGGCGAGAAATCCTTATGCGCTATTTTCATTTAGGGTTCAGTACATACCGCAGACTTTGGTATATCTATGCATATTGGGCATCAAACTGTTCAGTAGGCCTCTGGTGTTCCTATTGGGGGTGATTTGCCTTTGTACGCAAGAAATTGTGTGAGATAAATGTGACAAATTGCAACATTTTTAGGCAATTTTCTGAAATGTCATAAAAACCAATAACTTTAGGAAAGCTCTGCAGATTGGTACTTTGGTGTAGAAAGGACTCTTTACCCTTGTTGGATTTGTCAGAATGTGTACTTTCCAAAAATATATGGTTTTGTGGGGGATCTGTATAGTTAGGGGAAGTTTTGGCACATAATACACTGACAGGGGGCTCTGTGTGCAAAAGCTGAGCTGGCAGGCGAGAAATCCTTATGCGCTATTTTCATTTAGGGTTCAGTACATACCGCAGACTTTGGTATATCTATGCATATTGGGCATCAAACTGTTCAGTAGGCCTCTGGTGTTCCTATTTGGGGTGACTTGCCTTTGTACGCAAGAAATTGTGTGAGATAAATGCGGCAAATTGCAACATTTTTAGGCGATTTTCTGAAATGTCATAAAAACCGATAACTTTAGGAAAGCTTTGCGGCTTGGTACTTTGGTGTAGAAAGGACTCTTTACCTTTGTTGGATTTGTCAGAATGTGTACTTTCCAAAAATATATGGTTTTGTGGGGGTCTCTGTATAGTTAGGGGAAGTTTTGGCACATAATACACTGACAGGGGGCTCTGTGTGCAAAAGCTGAGCTGGCAGGCGAGAAATCCTTATGCGCTATTTTCATTTAGGGTTCAGTACATACTGCAGACTTTGGTATATCTATGCATATTGGGCATCAAACTGTTCAGTAGGCCTCTGGTGTTCCTATTTGGGGTGACTTGCCTTTGTACGCAAGAAATTGTGTGAGATAAATGCGACAAATTGCAACATTTTTAGGCGATTTTCTGAAATGTCATAAAAACCAATAACTTTAGGAAAGCTCTGCAGATTGGTACTTTGGTGTAGAAAGGACTCTTTACCCTTGTTGGATTTGTCAGAATGTGTACTTTCCAAAAATATATGGTTTTGTGGGGGTCACTGTATGGTTAGGGGAAGTTTTGGCACATAATACACTGACAGGGGGCTCTGTGTGCAAAAGCTGAGCTGGCAGGCGAGAAATCCTTATGCGCTATTTTCAGTACATACCGCAGACTTTGGTATATCTATTCATATTGGGCATCAAACTGTTCAGTAGACCTCCGGTGTTCCTTTTTGGGGTGATTTGTCTTTATCTGATCTTTATCAAGAAATTGTGAGAGATAAATGCGGCAAATTGCAACATTTTTATGCGATTTTCGAAAATGTCATATAAATCTGCAAACTTAGGAAAGCTTTACAGCTTGGTACTTTGTAGCAATAAGAAATATTTACCCATTATAGATTCGGGGGGATGTGTATTTTCCAAAAATATATGGCTTTCTGGGGTGAATGTACTTTTTTTGTAGCATTATCCCACATAAAGGATGTAAATGTGTTGATTTTGCAGGAGCTGAAATGATAGATCATATGGGGGTATGTTCCCATTGGGGCCCCTACATGCCACATACTTAGGTAAACCTATACATATTGGGCATCAAACTGTTCAGTGGACCCCTGGCGTTCAAATTTAGGGTGTTTTATCTTGGTACCTAACACTATGTGGGAGATAAGATGCTGCAAAGTGGAAGCTTTGAGGGGATTTTTGGAAATGTCATCAAAATTGCTAACTTTAGAAAAGCTGTGCGGCTTGGTACTTTGGAGTAGAAAGACATGGGTACCCATTTTAGATTCGGGGGAATGTGTACTTTCCAAAAATATATGGCTTTCTGGGGTGAGCGTACTTTTTTGTAGCTTTATCTCACATATAATGATGTAAATGTGTTGATTTTGCAGGAGCTGAAATGACAGAAATGACAGTATATATGGGGGTATGTTCACATTCGGGCCCCTACATGCCACATACTTGGGTAAACCTATACATATTGGGCATCAAACTGTTCAGTGGACCCCTGGTGTTCAAATTCAGGGTGTTTTATCTTGGTACCTAATGCTATGTGGGAGATAAGATGCTGCAAAGTGGAAGCTTTGAGGGGATTTTTGGAAATGTCATCAAAATTGCTAACTTTAGAAAAGCTGTGCGGCTTGGTACTTTGGAGTAGAAAGACATGGGTACCCATTTTAGATTCGGGGGAATGTGTACTTTCCAAAAATATATGACTTTCTGGGGTGAGCGTACTTTTTTGTAGCTTTATCCCACATATAATGATGTAAATGTGTTGATTTTGCAGGAGCTGAAATGACAGAAATGACAGTATATATGGGGGTATGTTCACATTCGGGCCCCTACATGCCACATACTTGGGTAAACCTATACATATTGGGCATCAAACTGTTCAGTGGACCCCTGGTGTTCAAATTCAGGGTGTTTTATCTTGGTACCTAATGCTATGTGGGAGATAAGATGCTTCAAAGTGGAAGCTTTGAGGGGATTTTTGGAAATGTCATCAAAATTGCTAACTTTAGAAAAGCTGTGCGGCTTGGTACTTTGGAGTAGAAAGACATGGGTACCCATTTTAGATTCGGGGGAATGTGTACTTTCCAAAAATATATGACTTTCTGGGGTGAGCGTACTTTTTTGTAGCTTTATCCCACATATAATAATGTAAATGTGTTGATTTTGCAGGAGCTGAAATGACAGAAATGACAGTTCATATGGGGGTATGTTCACATTGGGGCCCCTACATGCCACATACTTAGGTAAACCTATACATATTGGGCATCAAACTGTTTAGTGGACCCCTGGCGTTCAAATTCAGGGTGTTTTATCTTGGTACCTAATGCTATGTGGGAGATAAGATGCTTCAAAGTGGAAGCTTTGAGGGGATTTTTGGAAATGTCATCAAAATTGCTAACTTTAGAAAAGCTGTGCGGCTTGGTACTTTGGAGTAGAAAGACATAGGTACCCATTTTAGATTCGGGGGAATGTGTACTTTCCAAAAATATATGACTTTCTGGGGTGAGCATACTTTTTACTAGCTTTATCCCACATATAATGATGTAAATGTGTTGATTTTGCAGAAGCTGAAATGACAGAAATGACAGTATATATGGGGGTATGTTCACATTCGGGCCCCTACATGCCACATACTTGGGTAAACCTATACATATTGGGCATCAAACTGTTCAGTGGACCCCTGGTGTTCAAATTCAGGGTGTTTTATCTTGGTACCTAATGCTATGTGGGAGATAAGATGCTTCAAATTGGAAGCTTTGAGGGGATTTTTGGAAATGTCATCAAAATTGCTAACTTTAGAAAAGCTGTGCGGCTTGGTACTTTGGAGTAGAAAGACATGGGTACCCATTTTAGATTCGGGGGAATGTGTACTTTCCAAAAATATATGACTTTCTGGGGTGAGCGTACTTTTTTGTAGCTTTATCCCACATATAATAATGTAAATGTGTTGATTTTGCAGGAGCTGAAATGACAGAAATGACAGTTCATATGGGGGTATGTTCACATTCGGGCCCCTACATGCCACATACTTAGGTAAACCTATACATATTGGGCATCAAACTGTTCAGTGGACCCCTGGCGTTCAAATTCAGGGTGTTTTATCTTGGTACCTAATGCTATGTGGGAGATAAGATGCTTCAAAGTGGAAGCTTTGAGGGGATTTTTGGAAATGGCATCAAAATTGCTAACTTTAGAAAAGCTGTGCGGCTTGGTACTTTGGAGTAGAAAGACATGGGTACCCATTTTAGATTCGGGGAATGTGTACTTTCCAAAAATATATGACTTTCTGGGGTGAGCGTACTTTTTACTAGCTTCATCCCACATATAATGATGTAAATGTGTTGATTTTGCAGAAGCTGAAATGACAGAAATGACAGTTCATATGGGGTATGTTCACATTGGGGCCCCTACATGCCACATACTTAGGTAAACCTATACATATTGGGCATCAAACTGTTCAGTGGACCCCAGGCATTCATATTTAGGGTGTTTTATTTGGTTACTTTATGACCTGTAGGAGATAAGATACTATAGACTAGAAGCTTTGAAGCGATTTTTAAAAAAAATCACAAATTTTGATAAAAACCAATAACTTTAGGAAAGCATTGCGACTTGATAGTTTGGAGTAGACAGACAGTTGTGCCTATTCTGTATTCCCCAGAATCTGTTCTTTCCAAAAATGTACAATTTTCTGGGATAAACCTTCTGTTAGTGGAATTTTGGCCTTGAAATCCAAAGTATGCAGTTTTTTTGGAGCAGTGCTTTGGGAATTTGGTAGTGTACTGCTGGGAGTTTTTGACCTATACAAGTGAGAAATCTCCATAAAACTATATATATTTGGTATTGGCACGTTCAGGAGACATGGGACTTTCCAAATCAGTTGTATATTCGTGCATAAAATAATTTTTGTTTCTAGTATGTGTGATTATATTATGGAAAATTTGATTTTTTTTGCATTTTTAGACATTTAGAAGCCTATATCTTGTTACAGAATTGGAATTACACAAAAATTCTACCATATTTTGAAAGCTTAGGTTGTTCTGAAAAAAACGATATATTGTTTTCCTTGGTAAACTAAAAGTCCCCCCGAGGAAAGGCCCCTAAAGTGAAACAGTGCAAAATGTTCAAAAACTGTCTGGCAATACAAGTTCCGCTTTGACCAAAATGGCTGGCAGTAAAAGGGTTAATAAAAGGGAGAGGTTAAAAATGGCTTTCATTATTGGCCCTCCACTACATAGGTCGGGAAACGTCTGACTCTTGGTACCACAGAAGTTGGACAGCACTGATCTAAATATTCTACAGTATTGTCACTGATTATGGTTGCTTTTACTGGAACCAGGTGCCCTAGCCCCAGACCATTCCTCCTAAGTGCTTTGCAAAGAAACACACATGCACAGAATGCCAGTTGGCAGCATTCTGATTGCTTTATGTAGGCTTAATACTATTGGATTACATTTCTGCTTAGGGATGACACCTGGCCAAAGCAGAGAAGGCTACAATATAGGCTTCATGTATTTACATGTGCAAGGGTGTAGAAAACATGAACATTATTTATAGACATTAATAATATCAATAATCATTTTGCAGTTATAAGAACACATACCAAAAAAAAGTATATTTGATGTACACAAGTGATCCCTAACCAGCTCGTGAGCAACATGTTGCTTCCCAACCCTTTGGATGTTGCTCTCAGTGCCCTTAAACCAGGTCGTCATTTTTGAATTACTGATTCAGGGGCAAGTTTTGGTTGAATAAAATAAACTAAAACCAAATAAAGTCTCATGTAAGCTGATAGTGTGCATAGAGGCTACCTAATAGCCAATCTTATCCCTTATTTGGCCCCTTCAGGAACTTTTATTATGTTATTGTTGCTCTCCAAGTCTTTTGACATTTGACTGTGGCTCACAAGTAAGAAAGGTTGGGGATCCCTGGCATACACAATAAGCTTTGCCATCATTCTTTCCTGTCTTTATCAAGAAACATGAGTAAAAATGTTTCTTTATATACGGGCCTATAACAGTTGTGCATTATGCAATGGTTATAACATGTTTGCTTATTAGCTAAGTTTAAGTACAAAACTGACAAATAATGTGCTAATGTTTGACTGTCAGTGTGAGAGTCACTTGACAGTTTATGATCTTTCCAGGCAGGAAGATGCTAATAAGTGCTAATGCACTCATTAAGTATAATGATTAAATATTTAGTTGCCAACATATTAGATGGTGCTGTAACAGTTGGAGTAATTCATCAAAGTGTAAATATCCAGATAAAAATGTCTCTGATGTGGGAGCTAACAATCTACAGAGAGCAATAACAGAGGACTGTCAATGCCCAAACAGTAATCTGGTTATGGGTACAGTGAAGGTCTGGTTACGGGTACAGATAGATAATATTGCATTTCACTTACTGTACAAATCTTAATTTTACAATTTACATACAGACATGTATCCTCATGTGGTTAAATGCTTGTAGAGTAAGACCTAGATTTGAACTTCTAATAGTGAAGCTTTGTTAGGTACCAAGTACTGCCACAGCCCCCAGGAAAGATTTTGCCTATAGAAAGTTGTGAAACATTCTGCAAATCAAATATATCTTTAACAACAATTGAAACTCCGTCTTCTATTTGCAGAAAATGCTAATGTTTAAGAAGAAGGATTGTTGTGGGTGTATTTCCTATGACACTTGCCATCAAGTGGGTAAACAGAATACTGTTCAATAAATTACTCCAAAGTGCCCTCTTCTGCATTAGACTTAGATTTGACCTGGGACACGAGGTATCTGAAGTGAGGAGCATACACTGAAAATTGCAATTATTTATATTTGTAAAAACAGTATACTGTACCCAAGGGACAACTTGGCAGAATAAAAAGAAATTGGTCCGAATGAAAGGCACATGACACATGAGGCACATAGGAGCATTAATAATAATAATTTAACAAATAGAGTATCAGGACAACAGAATAAAGGAATATCATAGCTAACCTGTTTGGTGTTACGGGGGAAGCAAGTCGAGCAAAGAAAAACGTGCTTCATTTGAACTAAATTTTTATAGATGATTACATTTATTTGTTATGAAATTTAATATATAGTCAAAAGCCATTTGAATATTTTGCATTTGGAGGAGTTAAAGGGAATGATTGGAAATTACTTGGGTAACAGAAACAAATGGTTTAGGTATAGTAAATTCAGGGCTGTATTTATATATAAGCACCCTGTGCCTGTGCCTTTAAGGGGGCAGCTCTTGGGTGGACCCTGTACCCCTAGCACATATTTTCTTGGGGGAGCAGCTCAACCCCTGCACATAAAGTATACATTAGTACATAAAACATGAAGTTTATCTGCAATTTTATACTAAGGGGCACATTCATCAAATCACGAGTTTGAATCCCGAATGGGATAAATTCGGATTGGATACTATAATTTCTGATAATCGCAAATATCACGAAAATGCTTATGAAAAAAACGTAATAGTCATGATTATATCGTATTGGCGCTCCGAAAGTCACAACATTTTCGTACCGAACGATTGTAAACAGCGAGAAAACCTTTCCGAATTTGACCCTTCTGTGTATGATTTTGGAAGCCTCCCATAGGAATCAATGGCACTCTGCAGCTCCAACGTGGCCCAAGAAAAGTCACGATAGCGAAGCTTGAATGAATCAAAAACTTTCGTACTCGGAGCAAAAATATGATTTTGTCACACAAATTTTGTCGCAAGGTACGAAATTGTCGCAGAAAATACGCTCGGAGCATTCATACATTAATAAATGTCCCCCTAAGTGTGTAATTGGGCATTAGACTGCAACTGGCACTGCATTTATTTACTATGTATGTTTTGGGGCATTATATTTGAAGTTGACATATTATTGATGGTTCTCATGAAACATACCTTAGAAATATTGCTATTTGTATTACTGTTATATTGCAGCCTATGTAGGGAAATATACAGATAGAAAAAGATGTTTGCTTGCTGCAATTTGAACACCACTCCCATCTGTTTGTCCCTGGATATCACTTTGAAAATTAGGTAACTTTTTGCTTCTATTTGGCACAAAGTCAATTGCTGGAATATAAACTATTTGCATGATGACAAGTCAGACTTTCAAAGTGAGCTGCATTTGCTGCTGGATGGTTTGGGTGCAGGAAAGTGGCACTGCCAGTGGCATAGTGTTATGAGTTACAGAAAAAACTGATAAAAATGCTGCTTGATGTCAATGTTATTCATAGAGCAGAAAAATAAACATATAGTATTTTTTTCCAGAAAGGGTGGCACCCTTAGTTGCAAATTTAATGGAACAAATGTGCTTTTCTCACTGGAAAAGTCAATATGTAATACTAAAAAAGTCATCTTTAGGCATTTAGACTATGGTCTTAAGATGCCCAGATACTGGGGGTCACCGAGATTGGTGCTTTTAAATTTACCTCAGCCAAGGCAAGCTGGCAATCTCTTCTTGTGCATACTATAAGCTTTTCTTCCCGTGTATGGGGAATTTAAAGGGAAAAAGTACACTGCTTTATGGCATTATGACATTAATATGTTTGGGCTTGTAAAGGAGCAGCATAACATGTGGTGTGGTTGGGATCCCAGCTCCACACATCACATACCCATAGATTTTTAAGCAGAAAGTATTTCTGCTCATGGCTGCCTCCTCACATCATTTGCTGAACTGGCTGAGAGGACTCCAGCTTGCTGTAATCTTAAGGAAACAGGGTGTTTGTCATTCTCTAGTTTACATAGAAAAATACAACTGACACCTAATACAAGCAAATCATGGCAAATTGTCATATACATATCAGTAAATATTGCCCTTTTACATCTTTTGATCATTTGATCCACCAATTTGTGATGTTTTGTGGGTCACTCGGGCACCACGTGACAGGAAATAATGCAGGTTCTAACAGGAGGAAGTATTGGAGTAAAAAATAAAAAAGCTCTGCTCATTCATTGGCTCTTGCAGCCTAGCAGGTATGGCGTGCCTTTGCCCTGGCCTTGAGGCACAGTGACTCATACATGCCAGATCATAGACTTTAATGTCTATGTTTATTTTTGTGTAGGAGAATATGGTTCAGGGCTGAATTAATTTACCATGACATTACATAGTTTGTACAATCCAGTATTGCTGTCCCTACTTATGAGCAATCCATTGATAATACTATAAACAAATCCAATATTTGCAATTTTGACATTTTTAACAAACTGCATTTCTATTTCACTTTATTGCCTGTGCCAAAGCTATCTCTGCAGCTGCGTGAATGGTTAATCTGGGGGACACAAATACACAGTTATTAACTTTTGTAATCCTGCCAGCAACTTCATATTGCCTTGCCCCAGCTCCAGCTATCAGCCATAGCTCCTTGACCTCCTTTCCTTAACTGCTCTCATAAACACTGGCATGTTATGTAGCAAAAACTTTTATAGCCATATAGGTTGTACAGCCAATTACTTTAAGTGTATGATTAATCCTCGGCTTCATTCTCATCTAAAAGAATTTATGTTTCATATAAAAAACAGTTTCAAATAGTAATAAATAAACGTGTATGAAAGACAGAAATGAAACTGGAATTCCAAAGCTGATAGCTAAATACCTGAATATTTGTAATCTTCCCATATTGTTAAATGTCAGTATATTTAAAATAAAAGAAATGACACCTACTGACAGTATTGAAGTCCAACAAAGCTTAGGGGCTGATTTACTAAGACACGATTTCGAATCCGAATTGGAAAAATTCCGATTGGAAACGAACATTTTGCGACTTTTTCGTATTTTTTGCGATTTTTTTGGCGTCTTTACGATTTTTGCGTAAAAACACGATTTTTTCGGCGTCTTTACGAAAGTTGCGCAAAGTCGCGATTTTTTCGTAGCGTTACCACTTGCGCGCAAAGTCGCGCCTTTTTCGTAGCGTTAAAACTTAAAAGGCGCGACGTTTCGCACAAGTTTTAACGCTACGAAAAAATCCCGACTTTGCGCAACTTTCGTAAAGACGCCGAAAAACTCGCGTTTTTACGCAAAAATCGTAAAGACGCCGAAAAACTCGCGTTTTTACGCAAAAATCGTAAAGACGCCGAAAAAAATCGCAAAATTACCGATCATTACGAAAAAAACGTAATTGGACGCATTCGGCCCGTTCGTGGGTTAGTAAATGTGCCCCTTAGAGTAGCAATATGAAAATAATAAAAATAAAGAAGCAGCACTTCAAAATGATGACAAATATAAATATATTTTAGTGCATAAAACATAATAGTATGCCTTATTATAATACAGTGCAATTGTATGTATAGAGTTTTAAAAGGTCTGGAAATAGTGACCCCTCAGGGGTGCTTGCATTTGGTGATGCCTCACACAGTGAAACTGGGCAAAGTGTGTAATTGTGTTATTCCATGTATGGCCACCTTTAGTTTCTTGACAAAGCGTTCCAGAAGAAAGACTAATTTGTACACTGTAGTGCTAGGAGGGCTATGCCATTTCTATGCATGGACATGGGCATTAGATCTTTATTCGGGCACTTAAACAAGATTTTGGGACAATCCAAAACTTGCCTTATTTATAATGTCCACAAAATGGTGCCTGCCTGCTTGCTGTGATTGTAAATTCCCAGACTCAAGGAAACGAAATTTAAATAATTTATATGGTGTAAGTAAAGTTTATTTTGCTCAATGAACACGATTGAAAAGGATTTGGAACTATTTGTTAGGATGACAGGTCCCCTTTAAGTTGTATAAGTGGGCATAACCTTCAAAAGCAGGGTATCTTATTCTATCCTACCATCTTTTATTACTTGACAGTTTAAATTACTTTAAATTAATAAGAACAAATTTTCCAATATGCTTAATGGTGGTGATTGCTTTGCTTAATAATGTTGCAGCTTCACAAAAGTTATTTTAAATTAGTCCAAAGAGGAAATAGTTTACACAAAGGTAAGATTGTTTTCACTCAATATTTTGTTAATTAACTTTTATTACATTTCACCAATCTACTGCATAGCTGTCTAACTTTTTCAACAAAGTGGGCCAATTATTTACTATACTACATATTCAGTAGGCAGATTAGAATAAAGTGATGGTCAGTCAAGCTCTTGAACAATCTGCGGGCCATACCTATTTCTTGGGTCTCTGTTTGGATAGTTCTGCTTTGCTGTATTGTTTGATATATTTTGTTTAAAAGAGGTCAGGGATGTTATGTTCTCTATGGGAGGGAAAGAGTATATTGAGTAAAGAGGTTAGTGCTGTTATAACATATTCTATTTATGAGCGTAATGCATTTGGTCACGTTGGTGAAACCATGAGAAGAATCCATTGTGACATGCATAGTGATAGAGGGGTCTAATGGGACAGGCAGAATTATACATTAGTGACAACAAACCAAGCTGTGTTTTAATTCCTATCCCATGGGCATAAGGTCACCCACAAAGCACTCAAACCTTTCATCCACTTTAATCAGACACTTCTGTCTTCTCTTTTGTCGGAGAATACATTTGATGGTTTTTTTACTGCTATTTTAAGTTCAAAATAGCAAAGAGGTTATCTAAACTCGGCAGTTTTGTGGCATCTGCTCAGTCCAATGAATTTGATCTGACGGTGCGCTCTAATTACCATTGATCTGCCTTGAGATTTGTGTTCTACACAATGGGTATACAAACGATGAGCTAAATAACAATAAAAACAACATCATTTTTAAGTTCTTGTTATTTACCCTAGAGCCTATGCAGCTGCCAAGGCAGCTTACAACTATTTGTGCCTGACACCCAAAGAAAAAGTACAGTATTATGTTTTACATGATCCCTCGAGTCATAATTACTGAAACTTGGCTATGCATGCTCTTCAGGAGGACTAAGTACAATTCACTATACCGGAGCAAATTTTGCATCTTTAAAAATAAGGCAGAGATTATAGAATGCTGTGCTTTACCCTTTAATACAAATTGGTACAAAGCCACCAATATTTTAAAACACTGCTTTGTTGGAGACATGTTTAGACCTTTGACTAGTAATGGAAAAATCATAATCGTAAGTTTGCATCACTAAAATCTTCTGACGCATTTTGCACTTCGATAAACGCCTTAAGTCATCCCAAATTTCTCTGAATGGTATATTTTTAAATTCTGAGAATTGAGTTTCAGTTGAATCGTGCAATCTGTTATCTCTGGATATGGCAACAGCATAAATATTTAATATTAAATAAAGCAATACAACAAAAACAGCTTTGACACATTGTTCTAGCATAATATACTAATCAGTTAATATTAATTAAGTCATCATTGCCTTTACTCCTTCACACCCATGCATATGTACCACTAGAATGTACAGAACAGTTTTGTAACCATACCTCTTAACCCTAACATGGGTAGGATTGGGCCGGTGGGACAGCAAGAAAAGCTTATAGGCCCCACTGACCCAGACCCGATCCCTGCCTACCCTTCTCCATCGCTCCCCTGCTGTCCTCCCATACTCATACAAAATTAAGTAGAAGGTGTGTGGGGGGTGGGTCCTCTGGGGTTGCAGCCCCGGTGAGCCGAATGCTGGCTTATTTATTAATGTGGTAAACTTGTGTGATGAAAAAAACTTGAATACCTTGAATTTTCGAGTTTACAAACTCAAGTAAAACTCGAAAACTTGAATATCTCAAATTGAAAATATGGCTTGATTTTGCCTAGCACAACTCCCATTGACTTCTATAGAAACTCGCAAGCTTTAACATGGCAAAGTTTTACAATTCAGTTTTTGTTTTTTGTGCACTTAATAAATAACAGACATTCAAGTTTTTGGACCTTAATTTAAATAGTGCAAGTTTTAGCACTAAAAAACTTGAATCGTGAAAAAAACCACACTCGAACATTGATAAATCTTCCCCTTATTGTTCAGTTACAGCAACTATAGCTTTAGCATGAGAAATTTCATATGTTTGTGTTTCTTTAAATAAGGAATCTTTTTAACTAGACGAGAGAGATCCTTCAAAGTTCCTCCTCTTTAAAATGGGGTGATTTTTAGACAATGAGACTGCTGTCTGTTAATAAAAATACAAATATGTAATGAATGTATATTGCAAAGTTGCTTAGAATTATGTTTTCTTTTATAAAGCAAAAAATTATTTTAGGGTATACATGTCCTTTAATGTGAGTAGTGGTTTTCTGCTTTTGTAAAGAACCCACTTGTCCTTGCACTTGGGCTTTTAGAGTTTAATTATTGCTTCCTTTTTAATTTGCTATTATGTCACAATATTTGCTGGCACACAATAAATTATACTGGGAGTAGTGCAATTCTATGAGTATACTATTTGAGGGCAAATTTATGCAATTTATAAAAAATGCAGTTGTATACCTGAAGAGCTGTAAGTACAGTTGGATACCATAAAAAGTGAACAAGAAGGCAAAAAATATGGTTAAAAATATATAATTCCAAATGAACTTTATTGCAATAACTATACAGTTAGGTCTACTATAATGTAATGTAATGTATCTTTCCTCCCACAATTCTAGTGTAATTGCAGTCATGTGCAGATTTGCACTCGGTGCATTTGCGTTGGATACATTTAAGTCAGTCCTATTGCACTTGTGTGTTTTGGAGAGAATTGCACTAAGAAGTGACTGCAGGGAGATTGCAGTGCTTGATGTTAAAATTTGTCTGTGAATGATTCTTTAGTCACAAATCTGCTGTGCCTATTGCAAGCTGCAGTGGAAAACCCTAAATTATTTTCTGGGCTCCATGGTTCCCTGGTGTCAATAGCTGAAGTTACAGGATTCATCAGATAAACTGGATAGGCACAACTGAGCTTGGTGCAAATACCCAAAAAGTGTGTTTTGATTTGTTACCTTTAATAAATGGCATCAATAGCAATCATTGTGTCGATTTTTGTGCAACCGCAGTTGCTGCTCTTTATGAACAAAATTGAAAAAAACACATGACAACCTGTTTATGTCAAATCAGAGCATGTAAATAAAACAGGGTCTTAAGCACAATAATAAACAATTTGAAGAACCAGAAGCCACTGTAAATTTGACCAAATTGCTTATCCGTTTCTGCAGGGCATGGCAGAATGCCAAACTTGCAAGAGGTGTTAAAGGACATGTAAACCCCCCACAAAATGTAATCAGTGAACAGCCTCTGTGAAATCTTTCAATACCTGCTACACTGGTTGTCCAGAGGATAATAGTAAGGCTGCAACATCTCTTTAATCACTTCTCCTCCTGTAACCCACTTGCCCCCCCCCTCGGAATTAGCTTTGATTTCTGGCTTGTCAGACATGCTCAGTTGTTCTAAACTCAGATTACTAAACACGCCCCCCAGTCTAGCAGCCAGTAAAGAGATGGCATTGCTGGTTCCCACAGAAACTCAGGTCTAGCTGCCTGCTTCAATTTTTTTCTCTGCCACCGACCTTACTGAGGACCTGCCTCTGGCCATGGGTGGTAAAAGCTGACCAAAAAAAGTCCTCAAAAAACTGGACCCAAGTTGGTGTAGGCCCAGACTCTCCAACTTCACCTTCTCCAGAGAGCCCCCCAGACGATACACCAGTTCAGGTACTAGCAGCAACAGGCTACATAGATAAAATTAAAATTGACTTTTCACTGCCCCTGTCTGTATCTTGGGTAACCTTAACACTTGCACAGACCCCACTCTGGTTAAAATTCATTTCTCAAGTGCCCCCCTCAATGTCCAATTTCTAGAGATTTCAAGTTACTCAGCTAATTACCAAATAATTCTCCAGAATTTACTTGATTTTGGCCTCCCAAATTCTGCCCAATTCAATTCCCAGGTAGGGGATCCCTTATCCAGAAACCCGTTATCCAGAAAGTTCCAAATTACGGAAAGGCCATCTCCCATAGACTTCATTATAAGTAAATAATTCTAATTTTTAAAAATGATTTCCTTTTTCTCTGTAATAATAAAACAGCAGCTTATACATGATCCCAACTAAGATATAATTAATCCTTATTGGAGGCAAAACAATCTTATTGTTTTTATTTATTGTTTAAATGATTTTATGGTAGACTTAAGGTATGGAGATACAAACTATGGAAAAACTCCTTATCCGCAAAACCCCTGGTCCCGAGCATTCTTGATAACAGGTCCCATACCTGTTCCAGGTAATTGAAAATACCAGAACTTTGGAAAAAAATTTGCCGGTTTCTGAATCCAGGTATGGGACCTGTCATACGGAATGTTTTTCAGATAAGGGGTTTTTCCATAATTTTTTATATAATATTTTATATAACATTACAATGTATTTTAAAGTGTATGTGCTACAGGTGTTATCCTCCTACCATAGCCTTCCTTAGGTCTGATTCGTTAAATCTAGACACACAGCAAGATTTATTGATTGTGCTAAATTGCTTCAATCCTTTAGACAGTGATTCAAAAACAAAACCAATGAATGTCCTACAATGATCCAGCTAAGTCCTCAATCCAATTGATATATGTGCCAGTATATGAAAATTAAAGGAAAACTATACATATAAAAATATATTGCATAAACAAGCTCATATGTAAACCCCTGCTTCATCTAAATAAACCATTTTCATAAAAATATACTTTTTTACTAATATGTGCTATTGGGTAATCCTAAATTGCCATTTTGAGAATTAAGGGCCACCTCCTGGGATCATAGGATTCACAGTGCACACAAACAAGCCAAGGCACACATACATAGGAGGGCACATCAGCCAATTAATGGACAGAGTTCTGTCTTTTGCTTTCACACTTCTTCCCGTTACAGTTAGAGCTGCATTATTTCTGGTCATGTGATCTCTGAGGGAGCACACAGCCCATCACAGTTTGGCGACATTCTTTAATAGATCACTTAACATAATATACAATATACAATATAATAATACAACTATCTGTTGGTTAGGTATTCATTCTGGAGGTGTAGTTTTCCATTAAGGCACAAATCTGGCTGGAAGAATGGCTCACAAGCATCCAACAGTGTTCAAAGCAGTAATATATGTACCCAAAACCACTTAAATTTGTTATTGCTGCAAAAGGTGGCTCAACCAAATAAAAATAGAATAATAAAAATAATAATAAAATAATTGTTGAGTTTGAACAATGTGCAGGCCACTGTATATAGATGTCTGTATGTAAATGTCTCGCTGGTGGACACCTCTCATGTAACATATATGAAATCCTTATGGGCCTGTACTGTACAAGAAAAGGTTTCCACTTGTGTTGACTGTACAAAACGTGATCCAGTTAAGAAGCACACACAAACTGAACACACATTTTACTTGTTCTGATTCTAAATAGTGCCCTGCAATGCTTGGTTACAGCTACAATACTCATAGGCCATATATGATTAAATATCAGACATATAGTTTAATCCTTTGATGTAACTATTGTTCAATTGTTTTTATTTAGTAGCATTAAACTATTTCACAAGCCCAATGTCTCCTTGTACAGCTGCGTATTTATTAGGGTCAGACAGCATCTGAGGAGAGAGTCTTCTGTTTTTGCCAATTGCCTAGGTAATGTGGATCCAATCTGATCTGCATGACTTATACTTAATAGTATACAAGATTCTGTTTATATAATTTGGACAGGGTGCTAAAGAGCAGATATTTCTGGGCAGATGTCCTGTCCCAGTTTGAATATGCACATAGCATAGTCAGCTTTGCATATTTGTTGTTTGAGGTGAGTTGCACCAAACATAAAAGAACTTAGTTAATGTTACAGCTGTTCTTTTTCTATTTGGTGCTGGTAAAAACAATACGGATGATCATTATTTGTCCTTTTGTTGACAGAAAGTAGTGAGTGGCTTACTTAGTACTAGGTTGTGCTTCATCTCTTTTAGGAAGCAAGGCTTATAACTACCATTAAATACGTGTTGCTGTACCTAGGGAACATTGCCTAGTTCCACTTTGCTAGGGGAGCCAGGAGGTATAGGGCCTATTGAGGTACTGACAAATGTAACATTCCTAAACATCATGGGGGCCCTAAAATGATTTTGCTGTCGTTCCAGTTCTGCTTCCAGTTACGCCAATGTTAAGGGAGATCAATCTCACAGGGAAATATTAATCTCTAGGACCACAACATAGTCCTTTACCTGTTTATTTAGACCAGCGTTTTTCAACCGCCGAGATGTTGCCTGGTGTGCTGTAGGCAGGGCCACAATTTTTACTTTCAAAGGGGGCCCGGCGCCTTTAATAAAATCCGGGCCCTGTCATTGGTTGCGCCCCGTGTGTACGGGTGACGTCAGTACGCACGGGGCGCAACGTTATAAAAGGGCCTGTGTGGGGGACGTCACGTGATGCGCTTGTGAGCAGACGCACTGCCACATCGCTCCGGCCCGACCCGAGGATAAAGCACCTAGAGCTCCCATTAAGCACACTTTTTCTGCAACTTACTGAAAGTATATACTCTGGAGACATGACGAGAACCGGGAAGACGAAAAAGAAAGCACTACAAAAGCCGTTAACTGATTTTTTCGACTCCCAAAGCTCAGCAGCGGGCGATCCCAAGATGGCGGATGAGGGATCTCAATCACCTGCGCAGTCAGAGGTAGACCCGTCAGATAGTCCAGTAAGCACACATTCTGGAGTCGCATCGGGGTCACCACATGTTACAGACGCCTCATTACTGTATAAGTTCAAAGTAATGTTACATAAAGAACTTAAAGAAATGTCGGCCTCTATCACTACGCAACTTACCCAGGAAATCCGAGATCTTGGGCGCCGTACTGATGAAGTAGAGAATAGACTGGATGAAGCGATAATACGTATCAATGAGCATGACACTAACATACAACATCTTATGGCCCAACAAGAGGACATAATGGAACGTATAGAGGATTCAGAAAACAGGTCACGGCGTAATAATATACGTATCAGGGGCCTACCCGAAACTGTCAAAGATCTGCACATCGAAATTCCTAATTTGCTAGCAACTTTGATTACAGAAGTGCCTGCTGACCGTATGGAGCTGGATAGAGTGCACCGAGCATTAGGCCCCAGGAGAGAAAATGGTCCTCCACGGGACATAATATTAAGGTTCCATTATTATGCGACAAAGGAGGCGGTAATGGCGGCAGCAAGGGGCAATACAGATTTACAATATAACTCCCACTCGTACCAGATATTCTCAGATTTGGCTAGTACGACAATACAACGAAGGAGAGCGCTACGACCTATCACACAACTTCTCCGTCAACACAAAATATTGTACAAATGGGGTTTCCCATTTAAGCTGCTTTTTAGTTACAACAACCGGCAGCATATGATCAAGTTACTAGATGAGGGAATGACTTTGCTCCGCACTCTACGGATCATCACGGATGGCAGCACTACAAGCAGCCCCAGATCTCATGTTACCCCGGCAGCTAATCAGTCTCCACGAAGTCCACTACCGACTATATGGGAGAGATCTTCAGGATTGAGATCGTCGTGAGTATATAGATCACAAACTGCGACTTTACTATGACTTTATCCAGGAGCTCTGCGCTCTTCGCCTAACAAAATAATGCTGTGAAAACATCCTCGGGAGGGTGGAAGTGCCCCATAAAAACATCCTAAATCTGCTATAGAGTCTATAGGGAGCACATCCCTGAACAAGGCTCTAGTGTACCGAACGGTAAATTTTGTTGTTATTGGGCTTGATGAGCCAACTCAGATTTTTGTTTTTTGTTATACATTGTTTTGTTTTTTTGTTTCCCCTTTTTATTTATAAGCATGTATTAAGGTTCATATATTTTGTTTGCCTACTGGTTGCTGAGCAGATTATTAAGCGAGAATGGTCCATCAAACAGAGATACCCATGTAAAGCACAAAAGGAATACAGTTATAGAAATAGCTCCCTTGTAGAATCATGATTACGATTGTAACACATAACGTAAAAGGCTTTAACAGCACCCAGAAACGCTCAATGGCCTTCCGTTATTATAATTCTCTAGGTAGTGACATTATTTTTCTGCAAGAAACTCATTTCTCCAAAACTTCGATACCTAACTATTTTCATCGATCATTCCCATATGTATTTTTAGCCTCAGCAGATAAGAAACAAAAGGGTGTTGGTATTTTTATTAACAAAAATGTGCCTTTTAAATTGCTGAAATGTGTACCTGATCCACAGGGACATTTTATTATAATAGTATGCACTATAGGGGAATCGCTCCTTACATTAGCCTCAGTATATAGCCCTAATGATAAACAACAAACATTTTATGACAGGTTTTTTACCTCATTATCTAAGCATAACAGAGGACAAATAATGATAGGAGGGGATTTAAACGCAGTGTTGAATGCAAACAGAGATAGATATGATCCTAAAAATCCTGGTAAAAAACATTCAGAAACCCTCTCCGTATATATAGGAGCAAAATTAAAAAATATGGGCTTAACTGATGCATGGAGAGAGCGAAACCCCTTTAAGAATGATTACACTTTTTATTCAAATCCAAATGGAACATACTCCAGAATTGATTATGTGCTTCTTAGTTCTCCTTTATTAGCAAATGTCTCTACAGCGAAAATACAGATGTGTTCTTGGTCAGATCATAACTTAGTAAAGATAATTCTAAAGGATTTAGGGTTACCAAAGTATACCGCTATATGGAGATTAAATGAAGCAATTCTAACAAACCCACAAATTCGCACGCAAATCGAAGGGGAACTTACAACGTATTTCCAGTATAATGATACCCCTGATCTTAGAAAATCCATTATCTGGGAAGCACATAAATCGTATATTAGAGGTATTATTATTAAAATTTGCTCTATAAAAAAAAAGGCAAAACTAGAAAAAGTCAAAGATTTAACAACCCAAATAGAACAAAAGGACAAGTTATATAGAACAAATCCATCTAACAGATTATCCCAACAACTTAGACAATTAAAAACAGAACTAAACTTATATCTTATGGAAGATGTAGAAAAACAAATTAGGTGGATGAAACAAAGATTTTACGCAAAAGCTAACAAAATAGATACTATGTTGGCTAATAAACTGAGGCATCTAAATAAACTCCCCCCTACCTGTAGTATACGCACAAAAACTGGTGCGATTACGGCCAACCCACTTAAAATTGTGGAAACATTCAGGGAATATTATTTACAGTTATATAAAGGACAAGGAAATATGAATAAGGATAAAGCAGAACATACTTTTCGGAATATATCACTCCCAGTTCTAAATACAGAGCAAATATCTCTAATGCAGCAGCCGATTACTTCAGAAGAGGTTTTGTGGGCAATTAAGTCTTTAAAATCAAATAAGGCGCCAGGCCCGGACGGTCTTACTGCCCCATATTATAAACATTTTTCTAAAATCCTGGTCCCACATCTAGTAGCGCTGTTTAATTTTATAGGGGAAGGGAATGATTATGCCCCAGACTCTCTGAGAGCGTTTATCACGGCTGTCCCTAAACCAAATAAAGATAACAACCTAGTAGAAAACCATAGACCTATTACTATTCTAAATCATGACATGAAGCTTATAGGGAAAATATTTGCTAAACGTATTAATATATTTCTTACAACTTTGCTTAACCGAGACCAAGTAGGTTTTGTGCCCTTTAGGCAACCTACTGACAACATCCGTAGAGTCATTGATATAATAGCATGGACCAAGGCAAAAGGCATACCGTCAGCACTCATTTCTTTGGATATAGAAAAAGCATTTGATTCAATATCGTGGGATTTCCTTAAGTATGCTCTAACTAAATACAAGTTTCCCTTAAGCTTCCTATCTCATATACAGGCACTTTATAATTTCCCAAAAGCACAAGTAAAATATAACGGAATACTTTCAAACCCCATCACTATAGAAAGGGGCACAAGACAAGGGTGCCCTCTTTCGCCAACCCTTTTTGTCCTAACGATGGAATTCTTAGCCTTATCAATACGCAGCAATGTGGATATTAAAGGTATAGAAATAGCGGATAAAGAATATAAATGTAGTTTATATGCTGATGATTTATTACTTACACTTTCCAGACCATTGATCTCTTTACCGAATCTGTTTAATGTTTTAGATAAATTTAGTATGCTTTCAGGTCTAAAGATAAATGTCGCTAAAACTGAAGCGTTGCCATTAAATATGGACTCACATATGATAAAATTATTGGAACTTAACTTTGACTTCCGCTGGTCCCATACCTTTATTAAATATTTAGGGGTTTGTATTACAGACTCATATAACACATTGAGTGAACTTAACTATAAAACTCTCATTAAGAAACTAAAGGAAGATATAGACTCCTGGAAAAATTTTACGGTTTCATGGTTTGGTAGAATTAACATTATAAAGATGAGTATTCTCCCACGAATTCTCTATTTATTTCGTACTTTGCCTCTACCTCCGCCACCTGAGCAACTGACTAGCCTGCAGAAGGCATGTTTACAATTTGTATGGGGTAATAAACATCCACGTATAGCCCGTAAAGTTCTGTATAGGCATAGAACGCAGGGAGGGTTGAGTGTTCCAAATTTTCAGGAATATTACTTTGCAGCGCAAGTAACACAATTGCTAAATTGGTTTGTCCAAATAAACCCCCCGAAGTGGGTAGAAATTGAGCGAGTTATGTGTCAGAACGAAAATTTGGGAGATTTTCTCTGGACTCAGAAAGCATTTCTGCAATATAAAATTTTTCCTACAATACAGCATACATTAACCATATGGCGTATAATTTGCTCAAAATCCGGTTGGATATCTAAATACCGCCCTTTAGCACCTTTATTTCAAAACCAGGATTTTGAACCGGGTCTAGAACCAAAACAGTTCCAATGGTGGATAGATAAAGGACTTACCCATATTCACCATTACATATTGTATAATAAAGTTATCAGCTGGACAGTATTACAAGATAGATATAGTATATCAGACCGAGAACTATATAGATATGCACAAATAAAGCATTTTTTAGTACTTTTACAAAAGAAGTTTTCCTTTACGACACATACCTTTTTCGAAGCAATGTGTTTACATCGACCCCTTATGAAAGGGTCACTTAGTTTTTTATATAAACAAAGTACTAACACCCAACCTGTGAGTTCCTTAACGTATGTGAAGAACTGGAACACAGAGCTGTCGCTTACATTAAATGAACAAGACTGGCAAGAAATTATTGAAAACACTATGCATAACTCTATAAATGTTTTAGCACAAGAAACAGCATATAAGGTGTTGAGTAGATGGTATTTAGTTCCAAGTCGGAAGGCAAAATGGATCTCTGGCGCAAATCCGAACTGTTATAGGGGGTGTAATAACCCAGGAACGATGGTACATATATTTTGGCACTGCGGTACAGCGCAGCGCCTATGGATCAGGGTCTACCATTTGATATATACGGTGTTACAAGTTAATATAACTAAAAGGCCCGAGGAGGCTCTCTTGAATAAGACAATAGACACAGTTTCCAGAGAACAAAGTATTTTAATCAGGCATATATTTACAGCAACAAAACAAGTTATAGCAAAAGCTTGGTTATCCCCCCATTTATCCTTCCCAGAAGTAAAAGCAAGAATAGATATAGTTCTAACCATGGAAAAACTAACCAGCATATTATTGGACAGACAGAAACAATTTATAAAGGTATGGGACCCATGGATAAAATATAGATACCCAAATGGGTTTGGTAACTCTGCATTAACCTATTAAAACATATCTAACAAAATGAGTAATGCTGAATATATTAGATGAACAAAGTGTATAGGACATAAGCTAAAGCAACAGCAAGGCAACAAACTTAATTCAGTTTTTCTTTCTTTCCTCTTTTCCTTCCTTCCCCTTTTCTTTCCCAGTTAAAATTCCCTGCTACCTATCCCTGTTCTTTCCTGCCCTCTACCCTTCCTTCTTTTCGTTCTCTATAATTACACTCACTTAGATTATATATATCAATGGATAGCTGAAAGGACCACAAAGGAGAATAAGAAACAAGTGAAATAACAACATATGGTAAATGTGAATTTGTACTACACTGTTAAAAATGCCATGTAAGTGAGATGTTAAATAAGATTAACATTGTCTTTCCTTTTTCTTCTGTATATGTTTAAAAAATGAAAAACTTTAATAAAAAACGATTGAAAATAAAAGGGCCTGTGTGCGGTCGCGTGTAGGCAGAAGTGCAGAGGCGGCGCGCGTGAGGGGAAGATGCTGCTGAAGCCGCTGAAGAGCAGAAGTAAAATGCTGCTGGGCACCAATGTATTAGGGGGGGCCACGGGGCACACTGACTTATGGGGGCACTGCTGCTGGGCACCAATGTACTAGGGGGGCTGGCTCTTGGCACCAATGTACTGGGGGGCACTGCTGCTGGGCACCAATGTACTAGGGGGGCACTGCTCTTGGCACCAATGTACTGGGGGGCACTGCTGCTGGGCACCAATGTACTAGGGGGGCACTGCTCTTGGCACCAATGTACTAGGGGGGCACTGCTGCTGGGCACAGAGTTAAATTTTTTAACATTTTCTAATGGTGGTGTGCCTCGTGATTTTTTTCATGAAACAAGTGTGCCTTTGCCCAAAAAAGGTTGAAAAACACTGATTTAGACCAATGGCAGATTTTAGTACTCGCATAATGTCACTGCTCTGAGAGTGTTCACTGTGACACTGAGATCAGTGAGTTCTTTCAGGGTCTGAACTGAAGCCAGTATGGAAACTTTGTCCTTTCAGCATTTTTGATAATGCCATATGCAAAATATTTTTCTTAACCTGTGCATAAAACAATGTAAATGATTCCTTTTGTGTAGAAAATACTAGATTAACACAGCACATCTTTTTTAGTTGGAATTAAACGTTCCTTTAATAAGCACTTGTCAGCACACACTATGCAGTGAGTTAATTTTCATTTACTAAGCTGTCTGCCATAAACAAAGACCCTAACAATTGCAGGTCAGCAAGCTGTCTCTCATTGCTGCAAGCACTTGTAGAAGGCAGACTATGGAAAACAATAGCAAGACATCTCACATTATTTTAGGGTATCATTACTGCATGCGCAAAGCAGCAATGACTTTTCCAAAGCAGACAGATAAATAGCAACTTTAAAATAATTAATAAGCACTTACCATAATGCACCATGGGAATGGTCTGATTTCCCAAGATGGAAGGTGCATTGTATATCACCACAGCACTCGCGCCCTGCCTGGCAGCCTGAATGATTTTGTCTGAAAAAGTACAGTTTCCTCTCTCTATAAGTGCAATCCAAGGTTTAGTGGTGACAGAGAACTGGGTATTTAAGTCACAGGCTTGGAGATTTGGAGATAGTGGAATTCCCACCACCCCCTCGACACTCTTCAGGGGCGAGTTAAGTCCATACAGGCCACACTCACAGTACTTGGATATTGTGCTGTTCAGCTGTATACTGAAATAGGATAGATTCAGATAAGCATTTGCCTCATAAGTATTTGTAGATCTCACATCTATTAAAAGACTCAGTCTCAGTAGCCAAGAAAAGTAAGTGCATAGCTCCCTTCTCATTGTCAATTTCATGAAAAACAGCCCAGAGGCACAATAATTCCCTCAGACTGCAGAAACCGACTACGTCCTGTGTAATCCAACTGTGCTGCTTCGCCTTTCAGCTCTAGAAAGGTAACTGACACCAGTACGAGCAACATAAACCTTGTAGGCGTCAGCTCCATTTCACCTGCCTTATCAAATAAACCCTTGACCAGTATAGCAAGTACAGAGTATTTTCAAAGTAAACAGCAGTCCTTTCATTTACACAAAGTGTGCTCTTCGCAAACTGGGCGTGGATGATTTTGCCTTTAAAGGGGAAATTATATATTATACTGTAGATATATATCTACCAACTGAAAGGGATTTAAAGGTTTATATTACTTAGATGCTTGTCTAAATAGTAGTTGTGTAACAGCACAGTACTGCATTTCACTGGATGGTAGCTGGCATGTAGCTGTGTTTACATGCAGACTGGATATTTACTGATGATCTTTTTTAGGGTAGTGTATATATATATATATATATATATATATACATACATACATATATACATACACACATATATATGTATGTATATATTGAAACAAGGTACCACACTCGGAACTTGTGCAAAAAAAGTAATCTAGCAGAGGATGCTATTGTGCTCTCTGCACTACAAGAGCTGAATTTCCATTTTAATAAACAAAAAATTCAGCTCCAGAAGTTACCAGAAGCGTATTTTTTGCCACTGCTTGTTACTGGCTGTTCACTGTCACCTGAGACAAAGTTCTCAAATTGTGTGTTCTTCTTCAGGGTAAGCAAACAGAATTTGAACACGTGTACACACTTACATAACCACCCCTTCCAAAGTCTTACTAGTAACTGGCACCAAAAACTGCCTGTGTAGCCTAGGTAACTAGTGGAAACAGTAGTATATGCCACAGTGCCGTGCTAAACCAAACAAAATTAACTGAGCTATTTTCCTGACACTGTAACAAAAACATAGTAGATACTGATAGTGCTGTGTGAATACACTTCTCCAACTAATTATGGTATTTGCCTTATGCGTATGACTAGTGATGAGTGGAATTCTTCGGTAGGCATGGATATGAGGCAAAAGTCTGCATTTTGCCATCGGTTAATTATTTCACAAAACCATACCAAAATTTTTGATAAAGCTCCTAATGAAGACTGAAGAGATGGAAATGTGAAAAAAACATTTTTTACTTATCATGCTGGTTCTACCTGCAAAATTGTATGTTTTTCATGATGCACCTCAAACAAAAAGCAGAGATAGAGTGCATACACTTTTTTCAAGGATAAAGTGCATGTGTTCAAATTGCTACTTATATAATCCCATAACCCATTCTCAAAAAACAGCCAATAGAGTTTCAATAGACAATTAGGGGCAGATTAATTAAAGTACGAGTTTGAGTCCCAAAATGGGTAAATTCGGATTAGATACAATAATTTCTGAGGATCGGAAATGTCATGATAATAACATATTGGCAATCCGAGAGTCACAAAATTTGCACTGTGGCACTGTGCAGCTCCAACCTGGCCCAAGGAAAGTCATGATACCGAAGCTTGAATGAATCCGAAAACTTTCAGACTTGGCGCAAGAAATACGATTTTGTCTCACAAATTGTTGTGCAAATTGTCGCAAGGTACAAAAAAGTTGCGCAAATTAACGAAACAGTCGCAAAAAATACGCACAGTAGGAAAACTTCGAAAAAATACGATTTTTTTGTATTCGGATTCAAACATACTTTAATGAATGTGCCTCTTAATGTATAATGAGAACTCCCCCTAAAAGAAAAGAACAGAAATATTCTCACCACAAGGTTTCACTGATGTTTATATACAAATGTGAAGTCCATAGTTAAAATCTTTTCAATCCATCAAGTTGATACATATCAAAATGAAAGATACAGTAAGGGGCACATTCATCAGTGTATGATTGAGTCTGAATACAAATAATTTGTATTTTTTTTGTAAGTTTTAGAACTGTGTGTATTTTCTGCGATTTTTTTCGTTAATTTGCGCAACTTTTTCGTACTTTGCGACAATTTGTGTGACAAAATCGCATTTGTCGCAGACAGTACAAAAGTTTTGGATTCATTCAAGCTTCGTTATCGTGACTCTCCTTGGGCCAGGTTGGAGCTGCAGAAGTGCCATTGAGTCCTATGGGAGGCTTCCAAAATCATGCACTGAAGGTTCAAAGTCAGAAAGGTTTTTGCGCCATTTACGATTGTTTGGATACGAAAATTCTGTAACTTTCCGATATTTTCGTACAAGCACGATGCAACTTTTTGCAAACTCAACGCCCATCACAAATTTTCATATTTAATGTGAATTGTCGCAAATCATACTCGTAATTCGCACTTTAATGAATCTGCCCCCAAGCATTTCATCCTGTTAAAAAAAATAATTAATTAAATAGTTTTGCAAACATTTTTCTCATCCATATAGAATATGAAATATATGATATTAAACGATTGGTGGAGTACAAAAGTGCCCATATAGGTTTATATACAGTACAGTGGTAAGACAGCTAAATGGCGACACTCAAGGAAAGCATTATGGCAGCATTGGATCTCGAAAGAGATGAGAAAACCAGCTAGTAGCAAAACATGGGTTGGAGGCTAAACATGATGCAGCTGCCCATTGACCGCATATAAATCTATCAGTGGAGGGAGGTGTGAATATGGCATTTCTTAGGTGAGAGGCCTATTGGATGCATGAGCATGATTGTGTGGCCTCCAGGGGCCTAAATGGCCAGTTAGTATTGAGCTGTTTCCTAACATGAAGCTGTACAATTTTCTCAATTAATATCCTGAAGTTTGTTTTCATTTATATTAAATTGAGATATGATGTAAAATGATTTAACAAATAATTTCTTTTCAACAGGGTGAAATGCTTACCGTATCTTGATGGACTGAAAAGATTTTAACTATCGACTTCACTGTAGTTGGGAATCTGATCAGCTATTATCCTGCCTTCTGCTTTAAAACCCAGTGGGTGAGCTTTAGCCTATAGGATAAACCCATGTAAATGCGATTTTTTTTTAGGAGTTTGGAATTCATTCCCAGAATTCCTTTTGTTTACTTGTATCTGTATGAGGCAGTCTCCTCAACCTTAATGATTTGTTTATGTAGACATCAGTGACACCTTGTGGTGAGAATGTTTTCTTTTAAGGGGACTTCTCATGTGGTTAATTATGCATTTATTGTCTAAAGGGCTATTGCACTTTATCCTTATATATATATATATATATATATATATATATACTGTATATATATATATATATATATATATACTTGTTTTATGTAATAGTACAGCACCCTGCAATAGAACAAAACGTGGTGCACGTACCCAACAGGTTCCGATATCCTTGCATATATAATAAGTTCAAGAATGGACAGCACACACTTTAAAGTGCAATAGGTATATTAAAAGATCAAATTCACACTGTACACAAAATGCATTTTGTGTACAGTGTGAATTTGATCTTTTAATATACCTATTGCACTTTAAAGTGTGTGCTGTCCATTCTTGAACTTATTATATATATATACTGTATATATATATATATATATATATATATATTGTGATTCTAGAGTGGCCACCCTTAGCCAACTCCAGTACAATTAGGGGCTGATTTACTAACCCACGAATCCGACCCGAATTGGAAAAGTTCCGACTTGAAAACGAACATTTTGCGACTTTTTCGTATGTTTTGCGATTTTTTCGGATTCTGTACGAATTTTTCGTTACCAATACGATTTTTGCGTAAAAACACGAGTTTTTCGTATCCATTACGAAAGTTGCGTAAAAAGTTGCGCATTTTTCGTAGCGTTAAAACTTACGCGAAAAATGCGCAACTTTTCGTGTAAGTTTTAACGCTACGAAAAATGCGCAACTTTTTACGCAACTTTCGTAATGGATAGGAAAACTCGCGTTTTTACGCAAAAATCGTATTGGTAACGAAAAATTCGTAAAGAATCCGAAAAAATCACAAAACATACGAAAAAATCGCAAAATACCGATCATTACGAAAAAAACGCAATCGGACTCCATTCGACCCGTTCGTGGGTAAGTAAATCAGCCCCTAAGTATCACTCCCTTTCCCAGATGGGCTCTAGCTTAGACAAAGGATTCACACACCTTCATGCACAAAGTAATCTGGCTAGCAGTGGTTCTTAAGGGAATAACATTGTATTGCTCCAACTTACATAGTTACATAGATATCACAAAAATCAATTTCTTCAAGATTAAATAATGCAAAAGTGGCCATTATTTACAGACTGACGCACTCAGGTTCCAGCTGCAGAGTTGAAGTCCCTCCAAGGTAAACCTCAAGGCAGTGGCACAACTATATGGTGATGGATGTCATTTAAAGCTCCTCTTAAAGTCACCCATAACCATGAATGAATAAATAAATAAATAAATATTTATCAGCACTAGTTGGAAAAAACTAATCTTCCAAAAAGGTTGAACCAGAAGGTCTGGATATATATTTAATTAAAAATGTATTTATTTGAAGATCTACAAATAATGATGCCATCTATAAACTTAATAATATTTTGTCATTGCTGCAAAATGCCGGTACTTATTTTCTAAACATGAGTGGGACAAGTTGACTGGGGCAGATCCATCAGGTAGCTTTAAACCAGGTATAGTCACAATATAACATAAGCAATCAGCGCGTAGTCCAAAAAAACTGGAAAATCTAAATCACCAATTCAATTAAAAAATGGCACCCAATCAATATCGATCTAAGTGCATGTGCCTATTCAAGCCCTAACCTACGTTTTAAAAAAAATCAATAATGAATATATAGATATAGAATATAGATGGGCAATTACCTTGACAAATGTATTTTCAATGCACATTAAAGGGCACACAAGACATTTACAATGTTTAAACAAACCGTATGGACAGTAATGAATCAAAGGTGTTTCATAAGCTCTGACAAAAATTAGAACAGACATATGAGATATCCCATGGGGATACTAGCAGTCTGAGTGTGCCTATAAATCATATAGCAGAATTAGAATAGAGATCATGGTGCAGGGATCTGGGGCAAAATAACCTGTGTGGGGTCTCATTTATTCAAATCTGCATGATCCAACATGCCGGCTTGTTGAGCATACTTACTGTAGTGGAACACATACTGTATGATAGACATACATTGTTTTATGTTCTTTCTCTAGTGATGAGTGAATTTTTGTCGCCAGGCATAGATTCACTGCAAAATTCTGCATTTCGGCATCAGCAAATTTTTGTCAGCAAAATTTGCTGTGAAAAAATTCACCGTGACAAAAAAGTCTACAAGACAAAAATATTGTTGATACCAAAACACCCCCAAAACTTTAATGCATTTGGAGTAAAAAAAATTGTCGCCTTATGCAAATTTCACTATCTTTCTTTCTCCATACAGGCAGTGACTGTAACATTTAGAAGCTCTCAAGGTGGGACCAAAACACCTAAAATAGCCCCCATTCACCTCTATTGCAATCATCTGAAAGCACTCATGCCTATTCCTAGAGCAGGGCTCTTCAAACTTTTTAAGCAGGGGGCCAATTCATGGTCTCTCAGACTGTTGGGGGGCTGGACTTATGTCCTCCCCCCGTGTCCTCATACTATGGCCCGCTACCCGCTGCTTCCTCCTGCTCCCCCGATGTGTCCTTCAGCTCCCTGCTGCATCATCCGACTCCCCACTACATCCTCCGGCTCCCCCCTGCATCTTCCTGCTGCTTCCTCTGGCTCCTTGCTGCGTCATTCGGCTCCCCGCTATGTCCTACGGCTCCCCCCTGCGTTTTCCTGTGCTTCTTCTGCCCCCCCCCCTGTTTTCTCCAGCTCCCTGCTGTGTCTTTCTGCTGTTTTCTCCAGCTCCCTGCTGTGTCTTTCTGCTGTTTTCTCCAGCTCCCTGCTGTGTCTTTCTGTTGCTTCCTCCGGCTCCCTGCTGTGTCTTTCTGCTGCTTCCTCCGGCTCCCTGCTGTGTCCTCTGGCTCCCCCCTGCGTCTTCCCGCTGCGTCCTCCGGCACCCCACTGCGTCCTCCGGCACCCCACTGCGTCCTCCCACTCCCCACTGCTTCCTCATGCTCTCCACTGTTTCCTTGCACCAGATAAGAGTTGGGGCCGTAGTTTGAGGATCCCTGGCCTAGAGTTATTAACATGTAGGGAAACTTAGACCACCTAAATAAAAATCGATCCCTCCCATGAGATTTCCAGTTGATAAGGTAACTGATTTTTAAAGACATGGATTGCTGCCGGCTTTATGCCATGGCCAAGGAACAGGAACTACATTTTTGGGAGAGAGAGACAGAACAATGCCTTCTACAGGTTTGAGAAGATAAAATCTTTCAATACAAAATGTATTATACATTTCTGTCTTAGGTTAATTATCTAATTTACAGCCTGCAACAGAAAAAATAACTGCCTGCTGGGGACACACTTTGTCACTGCAAGTCTTCAATTTTATGGTTATTTTTATTTCTTATCTTTCTTTTTAGTCTCTCTCTCATTCATCTTCCATTCCTCTGCCTGCTTGCTCAGATAATTAAGCTCTAGCAGTCAGTCTGAAAGCCAAAGCCTGTGAGCTGCAGAACTAAAATATAAAATGTAAATATTTTAAAAACAATAAGGCTTCAGGGGCTATTTACTAACTGTCAGAATTTTTTCTGAATCAGATTTTTAGCACTAAAAAGTTGCAGGAAAAAAATGGTAAAAATCAGAATCTGACAATTCACCAGCTAAAACTTGCCGAGATCATGTAGAAGTCTATGGCAGATGTCCCTTCCCTTTCATGAAAGATCCTTCTTTTGCCTCAAAACTTTTTTGGGATTTTTGACGCTGGTCTTTGTGTGACAATTTGAAAACCCTTTGGTAGATCAGAAAGGTGAAATATTGCTCTGTTAGCTTCACGGAGTTGACTTTTGTGTTGTTTTTAATGAGTAAACTTCACAGTTGGCTGCATACTGTATATGGGTACAGGATACTTGAACCTCCTTCAGATAAACTTTCAGGATTCTCATCAGCTTGCGACTTTAAAGCAGAGCTTATCTCACTCATTTCATTTTAAGCTCATTTAAACTAGAGTTTTTGCAAAACTGCCAAAAAAAATTGCTGGTAAGATTGTCAATTTGAAAAAGTCACCAACATGGAAAAAAATACGTGCGAAAAAACGTGACCAAAAGAAAGTCACCACAAAAAAAGCTCACAGTCTTTAATGCGTTTTGTAGATTTTTGTTGAGGTTTCACAAATTTTTCAGCTAAGCGGGGCAGATCCACTAATCTTCAGTTTTCTGAACTAAATGCCTTTATTGTCAACTGAATCTGATAGCACTATACTATCTTACATCATTTGACTTCCACTTGATGGGATTCAACTTGATTATTTGAAAATGAATGATGTCCAGTGACATTAGAAGAGTAAGACGCACCTCGGTATACATGAAGCTCAGCTACCCAAAACCTTCCACAAGAAGAAAACCTCAGTAGTATCAGTCAAATTGCATGTGGTTACACAGTCCTAATTCACTTACATTGCTGGTCAGTATTTCCATAGTTCCACTTGTACTTATGAGAGCTTTGTATCCCACAGAACTATATTTGCTTTCTAGTTGACATAGATAGAGAATAATAAAGTTCTAGGGAAACTTAGTAAAATAGAGACCAGTTACCATATGAGACAAGCTCCCCCCATGGAAAGTCATCCATTAATAGCTTCCACAAACAAAAATGTCACCCTCCTCCCCTGCTGGTTCAATGTAAGCTCACAGCATACATCAGTGCTGTCCAACTTCTGCGGTGCCAAGGGCCGGAATTTCTCGCGCATACATGGTGGAGGGCCGCTAATGGAAGCCACCCCCCCTTTTAAACCACACCCACTTCAAACCACACCCATTTTATCACAATGGTGGTAGTGCAGCAAAAACCCAAATGCTTGGTCCTCACTGCAGGGATATCAACCATCATTCATATGTGAAAGAATTATATTATGTCATATTAAGACACACCCTAAAATCCATATGAATCTTCCCCTGTGGATAGCACAGCAGCCCCCAGTACATAATTACACACCTTAGGGACCATTTACTGGCTATTTCCAACTGCTAACAGGCTCCCAGAACAAACCCCTGCCAGGTTCACCTCCCACAGGCAGCATAGGGTAGCACTCTGCCTGCCCTACGCTACCTGTGTGTGCCATACTCTGCCTGCCCCATGATGCCTGTGTCTGCCATATGCTGCCTGTGTGTGCCATACTCTGCCTGCCCTATGATGCCTGTGTCTGCCATATGCTGCCTGTGTGTGCCATGCTCTGCCCTACCCTGCCTGTGTGTGCCATACTCTGCCTGCCATATGCTGCCTGTGTGTGCCATACTCTGCCCTACCCTGCCTGTGTGCCATACTCTACCTGCCATATGCTGCCTGTGTGTGCCATACTCTGTCCTACCCTGCCTGTGTGTGCCATACTCTGCCCTACCCTGCCTGTGTGTTCAATACCCTCCCTGTCCTATGCTGCCTGTTTGTGCCATACTCTGCCTACCCTATGCTGCCTACACACAGGCCTGAGGTGTGAACAGTTGAACAATGTGGGTGATTACAGCCTGAGCCTGAGGTGTGAACACTGCAGGGGGTAAACAATGCATAGATTAAAAGGTGTGAACAACACAGGGGATTACATGTTTAAACAATACAGAGGGATTACAGCCTGAATCTGAGGTGATAACCATGCAGGGGGGGCAGTTAATCTCAGTACTGATACCATTTAAAGCTTATACAAGGGTAAACCATCAAAGCAGTCAGACAGGTGGGGGGCCACACAGAGGGGGGTCGCGGGCCACATGCGGCCCGCGGGCCGCCAGTTGGACAGCACTGGCATACATCATCCTAAATGATTTTTTTGTATCTTTGTCTTTCTTTGCTATTGTATTTAAATAGACTGCCTTTTTTGTATTGCTGGCAGTCAGTTAAAATTAACCCTTTGCAGCAGTAGCAGGTGCTTCAAAAGATGCTCCATAAATAATAACATAATAAGATGACACAAACACTTCTCCTCCCCCTCCACGAGTGCTACTCCTCTCTGGCTACCTGTCACACACAATTCTCTTTAAGATTTACAATGTTGTTGCACCACCATCTCTCTAATTGCCAAGTACACCCCAGAAGTTATAGTCACACATGATGTTCTATTCCTCTTCTTACTCCTTCTCACTTTTGCATCCAGGGCTATTCAGAGTCCATTGCTCTGTACAGTACACAGAAAAGAAAGTTAAAAAGGTGAATAAACTTGTTTTTAATATGACACTACAATGTTTGCCTTTGGGGAAGGAGGAGGGTGGGGTCCATTACACGAGTATGAATAATGATGTTTTTCTAATTGTTGATATTCTTCTGCTGAAACGAAACAATTATTCTTATAAACTCTATATGAGATGTGCTTTCGGCAGGGATTAATCATAGATATGAACTGACAAACTTTCATCTCTGTGCCATTATAAGTTGATGAGTGGCACAGGTGCCAAATTCAGAATGGCTTAGGGGGTTAGGGAGAAACAATGGCAAATGGTAGATAGTAGCAAAGGGACAGAGAAAGGAGAAAGTATTGAAAGGGTTACTCTCTTTGCTGTGCTTTAAGTTCCCTAATAAAATATCAGATATCTTTTGCTCTAACAATGTGGTGTTTGCCTGTATGCAGCCACAACTCTTTGCAGTGCTGTTGAGGGACGTTATGAAAATGGTAGATTGTAGCAAGGGACTGTTAAAGTTCAGTCTGCCTCACCTCTAGGCATAGAGGCAGGGTAAACAAGTACTTTAGCTTTCATTTCAGCTCTCAATTTCCCCCTCCCTCCTAACCATCTAATTGTGTAGCCAAAGCATGGGCATAGGCATCAAGTCCCCATTCTGGCATATATACAAGATTTTGGGGTGATACAAAGCTTGCCTTAATAACAGTGTCCACAAAATGGCACCTGCCTATTTGACATGATTTCAGGACTGAAGGAAACAAGATTTATATTACTTATATAGTGTAAAGGTCCCCATACACGGGCCGATTCTAGCTGCCCTTAGACTGATTCGGCAGCTAATCGTCCCATGTATGGGCACTACCGACGGGCCTGCCTGACCGATATCTGGCCTGAAATCAGGTTAAAAAATCTAGTCGGATCAGGGACCGCATCGGCTCGAATTAGACTGGATTCTCCCGATATCACCCACCTGTAGGTGGTGATGTCGCCAAGTAAGCGGATCTGAAGGTGTATGGGGACCTAAAGTGAAGTTTATTTTGCTTAAAGGAACAGTAACACCAAAAAATGAAAAAGCTTTAAAGTAATAAAAATTTAATGCACTGTTGCCCTGCACTGGTAAAACTGGTGTGTTTGCTACAGTAACACTACTATAGTTTATATAATAAGCTGCTGTGTAGCCATGGGGGCAGCCATTCAAGCTGGAAAAAAGGAGAAAAGGCACAGGTTACATAGCAGATAACAGATAAGTTCTGTAGAATACAATAGTGTTTTATCTGTTATCTGCTATGTGCCTGTGCCTTTTCTCTTTTGAATGGCTGCCACCATGGCTACATAGCAGCTTATTTATATAAATTATACTAGACTTTCTGAAGTAAACACACAACTTTTACCAGTGCAGGGCAGCAGCACATTATATTTTAGTTACTTTTATACACTTTCATTTTTTGGTGTTACTGTTCCTTTTTAACAAACACAATAGATAGAATTATTTCTTAGGGTGACAGGTCCCCTTTAAGTGATAGCCTGTGCAGAAAAATAGCATAGCTCTATGCTAGAAAGGGTATTCTTCTATATTAAGCACAATTTTGCTGGATGAGGATGATTCACTAGAAATACCCCACTCCCAGACACTTGTTTTGACTTGGTGGCAGATTTGTGTGACTCACTGTTGGTGTCGGGAAGCAAGTACAAAGGCAAGAAAAGATTAAATGGATAAAATTGTAAGTACCACTAAAAGGGATGATTAAAAATTCTCATTATTTCCATACAACTTTAATTTCATTTGACTTTTTCAACATGAACTTTTAGTTTGAATGCTGAATGTAAAAGGTTGTAATTAAAAGACTGCACTGAATGTCCTGCAGAAAAAAACCTTCAATCAGTATTCAGCAGCATCTGTCTCCCCATTTTATTCAGTATACAGATATCTAAAGATAGTTTAACTCGGAGCAGCCATTAAAAGAGATTCAAGCAATATTCCCAACTCTATAAACAAACCGCTTTGAAATATGCTGACACTCCACCTTATTCTATCACTGCAAGCCTTTAGCACATGAAAATGAATTGCAAATTAACATCTGTACCACAAGCCATCAGGCAGTTACTGTGGGCTCCCATATCTTTTATGCTCAATTGATGAACATGGTGTTTATTTAAGCAAGATCAGCAAACATGTTTAAAATCTGAAGTATTAAGTAATGTAGCCATACACGTGCCCTCCTTTTTTCCATTAAAAAAAGCTAGAATGATAGTTGCTGGAGAAGTTAATTATGAGCAGCTTTATACTGCATTTGGAACTCAAATGAAAGGAGGTCACAAATTAACACCATGTTTGCAAAAAGAACTGAGATGTATTAACATAAGCAATCCAAAGGTGTACGTGGAGTAATTTAGAAAACCTGTGCAGCCCTCCTCCTGTAATTAAAATGCAACTCCCAGCATCCTCCAACAGCCTTCTGCTGGAGAATGCCAATGATACAGTCCAGAAAATGTTACTGACAACCCCTTCCATGAAAAGGAATCTATTGGGTGCAACACAGTCCCAGTATAGGTATGAGATCCGTTATCCAGAAAGCTCCGAATTATGGGAAGGCCATCTTAAACAATTCATATTTTAAAAAATGATTAACTTTTTCTCTGTAATAATAAAACAGTACCTTGTACTTGATCCCAACTAAGATATAATTAATCCTTATTGGAGCCAAAACAATCCTATTGGGTTTACCTAATGTTTAAATGACTCTTAGGAGATTTACTATGGTGATCCAAATTATGGAAACATTTCTTATCCGGAAAACACCAGGTTTTGCGTATTCTGGATAACAGGTCCCATATCTGTCTATTCCAACATGTTTGCAAGGAGTTAAACCATGCTGGCAGCATCAGAGTTGTACTTATAAAGAACTGGCAGTAGATGCATTAAACACCATAATCTTCCTGTTTTACACAACAAAATGACCAGTAAGCTACACCCTCACTGGAAGCTCTCCTTGCCCACCTATTTGGAGAGCTGGGAGACATAATGGTTAAGGGGGTCCTTCATCCAAAAACAAATGTTTCATGAAAGAATGTAACTTCCCTGTTCCATCCATTAATTGCACACTTTCAGTGGTTTTAAAGATATTTGTAATTGGTATTCAAACAAATGCTGCTGAATACTGAAATTAAGTTTTCCTGCAAGTCATCTGCACAGACTCTTAATTACAACCTTTAACATTCAGCATTCAAAATGAACGTACATGTTAAAATCGTCAAATGAAATTAAAGTTGAATGGAAAATAATGAGAATTTTGCATCTGTTGTACAGTATTACTTGTGTATATATTTTGATATATTGAGATGTTCTTTCTGATTTGCACCCAGGTTGTAATCCTATAAGTGTGTACCTCAGACTTTTTCTACACACACACACACACACACACACACACACACACACACACACACACACACACACACACACACACACACACACACACACACACACACACACACACATATACTCTATTAACTGATGTGTTTTGAAAAAAAACATGTTTTCCCATGAAATCATTCCTTCAAGTAGCCTATTGCCTGGGTGCCACAGCCATGTGACCTGTGCTCTGCTTAACGTCAGTCACACATACTGCTGATGTTACCAGCCCCTTTCCTTGCCCCCCCCAGCAGCCGATCAGCAGAACAAAGGGAAGGGAGCAAGATAGCAGCTTCCAGTAGATATCAGAATATCACTAAATAGTAAGAAATCCAAGTCAACCTTGGGACTCCTCCAGTTACATGGGAGTAGGAGGAACCTGAAAGCAGCTCTAATGTGTTGCACTGGCTTCAACTGAAAGCTCAGACTCAGACACAATGCACTGAGATGGCTGCCTACACACAAATATTACAACTAAAAAAAAAAAACATTTGCTGGTTCAAGAATAAACTTTTAAATAGTAGAGTGAAGTACTTGCTATGTAAACAGTGTAATTTAAATATAAAAAATACACCAAAAAATCATGACAGTATCCCTTTAATATGAAATAAACTATTTGTTTTGTTGTGTATTTATTCTGGGGTCACAGTTTTCCTTTAATATTACACAATGTTTTTAGGTAACATTTACTGACTAATGTAAACAGTGTCTTTTCCTCAGTCTTTCTCCAGCATGATAGTAAGATGGAGTCCACAGGAATGTAGCAAAGAGATGCCAGAATGATTTTACAGAATACTATATATACAACAGAGCATTGCAGAAAATGATTACCTGTCAGGATCACAAACAAACACGCGCACAAACACCAACAAAATAGGTTTCCACTTAATTATCATCATTACAATATTAACAGACACATTGTAACAGTAATTTTTTGTCTTATTTAAATAAAACAAAGCAGGTATGACAAATGGACGCAATCCTTAAAAAAAAGACCAAAACCACATACCTCTGTTACATATGTACATGTAAAACAACTTGTTTTAAAATATTAAAAAAAATATTTTAAAAAGGTATTTTATTTACACAAAGTTTAAAAAACACAATAAATTGCATTCTATAAATAAAACTGTCCAAAAATAAGGGGGAAATAATCTACTGGTGTTATGAGGCTGGTTCTGTTTCAGGACTAGTGAGGTTATAAACTCTGTTGAGGTAAACTTCAATTCTGTTCTCTCCCAGGTGACAGATGTCTAAGATGCAAATGACACGTAGCCTGCCTTTGGCATTCACAAATTTCAAAACATCACCTAGAATAGGAGAGTAAGACATAATTTAAAGTCAGAGATGTTTGAATAGTAAAGCGGTAACATGTTAGTAGAGATATGAAAAAGGGAACAAATAATGTTGCTCTAACATATTATCCAAATGTTGATGAAACAGACACGGACTTTGCAAGCATTTGCTACTGTGCACAATGGGCAGGATTTTGTCCAGAAAACACTTGTGTGCATTTTCTGTCCGAAATCCACCTTGTGTGTACTCACACTATTCAAATAAATGGCTGCTCGGTGCTCCCAGAGTAACCAAAACCAGGTACCTGGTGCTCTGTAGTGAAATTACCCTTTAATCCTGGGCCTGGGACCTTGGAGATCTCAGGAGTACATTGGCAGATTTACAGAAGGCTCACATGCCATTAAAGGACTACCACACCCTGCCTTTGTCTGGGTTATTGCCTCCAACAAGAGTGGCAACCCCACCAGGGCACTACCTGAAAGGAGTGGTATGTTCTTCCCCTGTGCTTACTTGGGTTTTGGAATACACGCGTACTCCAGTTTCCTGCCATGCCCCAATTAGAGCGGATTAATTGGCTACAAATAAAACTGGCCATAGTGTGCGATTGGAATAGACTGTAAGCTCCACTGGGAAAGAAACGGATATATGATATGATTATATAGCACAGACATATTTTGCAGTGCTTTACAGACTGCTTACATCTGTGCTATATAATGAAAAATAATATCACGCTCTTTACAGCCACATTTGTCAGCAGCTCTTTGTATGCATAGATGTATTCTCTCCATAGGAGTGAGAGCTTATATTTTTTTTAAACTAAGGTCTTCTCTTTAAAAAGAAAAGTGAAACTAAATCCTACCTATAACGTACAGTTTCAGTATCAGTATAATTACTGAGTGATAATTAAGTGATAATTAAGGCTTGGTCCTCACCTTGAAGTGAAAACCTGTTTTGCTCCATAAAATTTACGTTCTCACAGAAATTATCAGCCCCACCAGTCTTCTGGGCAAGAAAATTCATGCCCAATCCATATGAGTCATTGGAGCACAAAACAGGCAAAGACACAACATCTATTGCTGCCTTTCGATTTATGCCTGCAGAAACACAGCATTGACGAGAGTTAGAAAAGGGAAAACTAAAAATAGTCAATAGTCATGGAGTGAAAAAAAAAAAAGCCAAATTACCCAAATACTAAGAAAGACTTCCATATTTCCTTATAGTGTGAAAAATTAAAGCAGCATATGTGAATGTACTAAAAGCTGCCCCCACTTCTGCTCTGCTAAACTGCATGCAATCACTTACCGAGTATAGTCAATTTATAGTGACCAAGGTTACTGGCAGGCTTAAACTCCTCAATTTGCCCTTGGGGATGAGGAAATTGTGACATTTTAGCTGGATGAAGATTATATTGCTCCATAAGTATTTCCTTTTGAGCATAATCAAATTTGCGGGGAATACTTTCCAAATCTACATTGGAATAATGTAGGTGTTCTTCTATGGAATGCTTGACTTCTGACCATAGACTACTTTCCCAAGAGAATCCGTGGTATTCGGTTTCTTTATCAGAAACTCCTGTAGATGTTAAAAGAGAATATGTGAGTGTGACGCCAAGCCTTACAGATGCACATGTGTACCCTCTCTGCTTCATGTCCCACACCAAGGTGCCTATTTATCAAGCTGTGTAAAAGACTTTATATAAACAAAATAAGGCTTTAAATAAACAGCATATTTATAAAGCATTGCACTAATGCTAACACTGTCTAACCACACTGCAAAATCCAGAATAGCATATTTATCTTTGTATTTAATCTTACCCTACCCGACATCAGAATTTAAGCCACTGGCTTAATTACAGACCTTGCCATAAGCTGCAAGTCAACTGGAGAAACTTAGGTGGAGAGGAAATTCTGGTGTGAAACTGTGTACAAAAGTCACAATGCTGTTTTTTTTTTTGTGTGGCTTTTGTCCAGACTCAAAACTTAATTTTCACATTAGAATTATACACGTTGCTACACATACACCAAAATTACATACATAGCTGTAAAAGTACCCTTGACTTTACAAAGTAATAACTGACATTCAAATGGCGTTTTGCAGAATCATAAAAGAATAATTTCCTCTTATGGAAGCAACCCAACGACACTATGAAGGCTTATAGTAAGGAAGCTTTAAGGCAGGGCCTAGTATTGCTAGGGGTAGAATTCTGTCCTGAGGAGTGACCCTACTGTTACCCATTTTACATACTTTTTTTTTTTTTTTTTACATTGCTTCTGATATTTGGGACTAGTACACTGCAGTGATCTGTACTGCAAACATTACAAGCTCTAATGATCCAAAATGAATTTACCTTCAGTGGACTGAAGTTCCTCAGCTGGCTTCTCTTGATCTTGCATTATTTCCTGCAAAGAACTTTGCAAAAGGCAATTATGGATTTAATGGTAATTAGAATGATATTTTACCCACATTAACATATACAGTGGCTTGCAAAAGTATTCGGCCCCCTTGAACTTTTCCACATTTTGTCACATTACAGCCACAAACATGAATCAATTTTATTGGAATTCCACGTGAAAGACCAATACAAAGTGGTGTACACGTGAGAAGTGGAAGGAAAATCATACATGATTCCAAACATTTTTTACAAATAAATAACTGCAAAGTGGGGTGTGCGTAATTATTAAGCCCCCTGAGTCAATACTTTGTAGAACCACCTTTTGCTGCAATTACAGCTGCCAGTCTTTTAGGATATGTCTCTACCAGCTTTGCACATCTAGAGACTGAAATCCTTGCCCATTCTTCTTTGCAAAACAGCTCCAGCTCTGTCAGATTAGATGGACAGCGTTTGTGAACAGCAGTTTTCAGATCTTGCCACAGATTCTCGATTGGATTTAGATCTGGACTTTGACTGGGCCATTCTAACACATGGATATGTTTTGTTTTAAACCATTCCATTGTTGCCCTGGCTTTATGTTTAGGGTCGTTGTCCTGCTGGAAGGTGAACCTCCGCCCCAGTCTCAAGTCTTTTGCAGACTCCAAGAGGTTTTCTTCCAAGATTGCCCTGTATTTGGCTCCATCCATCTTCCCATCAACTCTGACCAGCTTCCCTGTCCCTGCTGAAGAGAAGCACCCCCAGAGCATGATGCTGTCACCACCATATTTGACAGTGGGGATGGTGTGTTCAGAGTGATGTGCAGTGTTAGTTTTCCGCCACACATAGCGTTTTGCATTTTGGCCAAAAAGTTCCATTTTGGTCTCATCTGACCAGAGCACCTTCTTCCACATGTTTGCTGTGTCCCCCACATGTCTTGTGGCAAACTGCAAACGGGACTTCTTATGGTTTTCTGTTAACAATGGCTTTCTTCTTGCCACTCTTCCATAAAGGCCAACGTTGTGCAGTGCACGACTAATTGTTGTCCTATGGACAGATTCCCCCACCTGAGCTGTAGATCTCTGCAGCTCGTCCAGAGTCACCATGGGCCTCTTGGCTGCATTTCTGATCAGCACTCTCCTTGTTCGGCCTGTGAGTTTAGGTGGACGGCCTTGTCTTGGTAGGTTTACAGTTGTGCCATACTCCTTCCATTTCTGAATGATCGCTTGAACAGTGCTCCGTGGGATGTTCAAGGCTTTGGAAATCTTTTTGTAGCCTAAGCCTGCTTTAAATTTCTCAGTAACTTTATCCCTGACTTGTCTGGTGTGTTCTTTGGACTTCATGGTGTTGTTGCTCCCAATATTCTCTTAGACAACCTCTGAGGCCATCACAGAGCAGCTGTATTTGTACTGACATTAGATTACACACAGGTGCACTCTATTTAGTCATTAGAACTCATCAGGCAAAGTCTATGGGCAACTGACTGCACTCAGACCAAAGGGGGCTGAATAATTACGCACACCCCACTTTGCAGTTATTTATTTGTAAAAAATGTTTGGAATCATGTGTGATTTTCATTCCACTTCTCACCTGTACACCACTTTGTATTGGTCTTTCACGTGGAATTCCAATAAAATTGATTCATGTTTGTGGCTGTAATGTGACAAAATGTGGAAAAGTTCAAGGGGGCCGAATACTTTTGCAAGCCACTTTATCATTAACAAGTGCAGTGAATAAAGCTTGTGCTGGGCATGTGTTTTTCATATTGTTTGATCACTTAAAATGTATGGTTTTTGTTATTTCTTGAGCTCAACAGGGCATACTCCACGTTTGTTCCTTGCAAGGTAGATAATTCGATTCCCAGTGCACAAACAATTACCCTGCATAATGGACTCAAGCTAACACAACAGTCACAACAGAGGGTTAAGGGAATGTATACTGCGGATGGAACAAACATGGAATAGCATCAATCATTCTGTTTGCCCTGTTAAGCTTAAGAAACAACAAAAAACCCTAAGTTCTGAAGAATGCTGGATACCAGGGCTGGAACTAAGGGGAGGCAGCTGCCGCTGCCACAATTAAAAAAAAAAAAAAAAAAAAGTACTAAATATTACACTCTACATAAATGTAGAATCTATTGTATGGTCCTTGACAATCACTACCAGGGCTGTGGAGTCGGTAGATAAATTTCCCGACTCCTCAGTTTCTGATACTTCCGACTCCGACTCCACGACTCCTCTGTTTTAAATATGCTAATGTATTTTATACATCCAGGAAGGGGAAGGGGCACTTAAAACACAACTGAACTGATAATAAACTGAAAGACAATTTTATCTATACTCCTACTACTAATGATTTCCCTAGAATCCCATAGTCATGTTTAAAGTTTAAGCTAACATTACAGCTGAATTACAGCAGTTTTTCAAATGTTCAGTCTTAAAGGAACAGTAACACCAAAAAATAAAAGAGCTTTAAAGTAATAAAAATATAATGCACTGTTGCCCTGCACTGGTAAAACTGCTGTGTTTGCTACAGAAAAACTACTATCATTTAAATAATAAGCTGCTGTGTAGCCACGGGGGCAGCCATTTAAGCTGGAAAAAAGGAGAAAAGGCACAGGTTACATAGCAGATAAGTTTTGTATAATACAATAGTGTTTTATCTGTTATCTGCTATGTGCCTGTGCCTTTTCTCCTTTGAATGGCTGCCCCCATGGCTACATAGCAGCTTATTTATATAAATTATAGTAGGGTTTCTGTAGCAAACACCCCAGCTGTACCAGTGCAGGAATGGCTGCCCCCATGGCTACATAGCAGCTTATTTATATAAATTATAGTAGGGTTTCTGTAGCAAACACCCCAGCTGTACCAGTGCAGGAATGGCTGCCCCCGGGGCTACACAGCGGGGTATTTATATAAACTATAGTAGGGTTTCTGTAGCAAACACCCCAGCTGTACCAGTGCAGGAATGGCTGCCCCCGGGGCTACACAGCGGGGTATTTATATAAACTATAGTAGGGTTTCTGTAGCAAACACCCCAGCTGTACCGATGCAGGAATGGCTGCCCCCGGGGCTACACAGCGGGGTATTTATATAAACTATAGTAGGGTTTCTGTAGCAAACACCCCAGCTGTACCAGTGCAGGAACAGCTGCCCCCGGGGCTACACAGCGGGGTATTTATATAAACTATAGTAGGGTTTCTGTAGCAAACACCCCAGCTGTACCAGTGCAGGAATGGCTGCCCCCATACTACACAGCAGCTTATTTATATAAATTATAGTAGATTTTCTGAAGTAAACACACAGTGCAGGGCAGCAGCACATTATATTTGAGTTACTTTTATACACTTTCATTTTTTGGTGTTACTGTTACTTTAAACTATTGACTATCCATTCCCTTCACGTATACAAGTATTTCTAGTCCTGCAAATTTTTTTTACTTAATTAGTTATCAGTGAGAGTTAGGCTAGGTTCACAGTGGGCATTTGGTTCCCTGTAACAGAGGAACCCGACGCAGTGGAGCTGCCGCACCGTAACTGTGCGTTACGTCCCATTTAGTGAAGCATACAGTCAATGAAAAGCATGCTTCATGGTCACTCAACGTGTTCGTTTATGCACTGCGTACATTGGGCTTTATTCTTATAGCAGAGAAGTAATTAATTATGACTGTTTTTTAATTGGGACATTTAAACTTGCTTTATTTATTTATTTTTATTCCCATTTAAATTTAGTAGGAGTTGGAGTCGGTTCATTTTTTGCCGACTCCGACTCCGGGTACCCAAAATTGCCTCCAACTCCACAGCCCTGATCACTACTATACACTGCATTGTCCTGCAGGCAAATGGCAGACATATATGCCAAACAATGGAAATAAATAAGCTGGAAACCATCTTACTGGTTTACTTCAAGTTGGTCTTTTTTCCTTCTTTTTATTGGGCTCAGATGAATAATTTCTTCATGTGAAGCTTGTTTCTCTTCTCCTAATTGGAGCTGGGCATCAGAGCATTCATCCTGTTCTAGCCGGGTCTCATGCTGTACCTCTAAAGCCTCTTCAGTTGAAATGGATACAGAACTCTCCAGCAAAGGAAGCAGCACTGGGTCCTAAACATGAAACAAGAAGAAATGTATTGCAATGTAATGCAACTTCCCAACATAACCACATCATGCAAAATGTTCTGCACATAAAGAACACATAAAAACAAGGCCCAGAGAGTAATATAGATGTTACCTGTTTAGAGGTATCTTCAGCAGAACCATGACAGCCTACATATTTTATAGCAGCAATAGTGCCCTGAATTGCAACACGTTTTCGCTCTCTGTAATTAAGCTGTGAAATGGTTTCCTTTAATTCACTGAATAACTTTAGAATTTCTCCAGCTGGAAAATAAAAGTAAAATTTGTCACTTTCTAAAAGAGATTTATTTTACATAATTTTGGGGCAAAGGAGCACAGGATTATTCTACAAGAGATGAATAATTATCCTAACCCCTCGGAAGAACAAGTGATGTTGAACCCTGACTGTCAGTTTGGATTTTTTACTAGTACATTATGCCAGATGTAATTAACCCATTATTCATAAATAAAGGAATGATAAAACAATATATAAGAGATTAGTAATACAACTAGCATATTATTATATTGTTTATTCAGGCTTTATGGCAGTATTCACAGTATCAGGCAGCTTACGCACACATTTTGGATGAAGCCTTAAATGGGATAGTTTACCCATTTTTCCCAGCGCAAGTTCAACAAATGGAGCTTGTTTTGAGCATACATTTTGCCTGTTTTTTTAATAGTTCGGGTTTATGTTATTTTTTTAAATGAACTGGTCTTCCACTATCTAACGTCTTTGGTTTCTGTGTGCAACTGTGTGAGGAGTAGAAGGTAGTAAAACAAGTTATCAGTTCACTGAGGCCCTTTGTACAATAATCTTTCAGAATGTGGTAAGAATCAAAGGCTATAAAGGGGGTGGAAGGGGGTTTGTTTATGCAGAGCTTATTATACCAATATAAACAAACTATTCTTATTACAGGGGTAAAGACTGCAAAGGGAACAAGTTCTATGTCACATTTGGTGTTCTCTCTCTTCTGGTGGAAAAATGCCAATAAAGCCCACTAGCATCAGCCTGTTCATACACACACAAGGTGGATTTTAGCCAGGAACGGCACAGTAAAAACAAAATGATCTTCGCTTTACATAGTCTTCTTTGCTTTCTAATAAAGAAATGGAAACTATGGTTTTAAATGTATTGTGCTCATGGGTGGTCCAACTCAACAATGGATACATAGCAGGTATATACAAATCAAGAACCGTTTCTGTAACTAGCAGGTAGTGGGCAAGCTGAGCTGAGGGTTGGGGGTAGAACTCTTAAGTAATTTAGCAATTAAAATTTTTTGGTGCATTTAAACTTTCTTCAAAACTACAGGGCATACAGTAAGGAGATATGAAGCAGCTAAGGCAGATTTTCTGCAATAGACACTCACACAACATATAAAGGCAAATATCTTTCTACTGCCTCTTTGCTGAGACCTGAAATTCTGAGAAAAACTGCCCAAAAAAAGAAGTATACAAAACTGCTGCAAGCTAGATGTTTTTACAAACAAATATATTAATACTGTTGCTAAAGGTTAAATATTCCTCTTGTTTGACTGCCATTTGGCAGCTGAAGCTCGGCCATATTAATTGTAATAAATAAAGTTACTAGATTATGTGAAAAATCAGGGATTTGTCTAAAAATTTGAGCAAGAATGACTGCAATGATTGCATTTAAAAAAGGAGATTTATGTACTTACGGTTAAATCCTTTTCTCTCCAGTCGTAAGGGGGACACAGGGACCGTGGGGTAAAGGGCCCCTCCCATCAGGAGGCAGGACACTGAATACAGAGATGTGGACCCTCCTCCTCTCCCCTTTATCCCCTGTCACACCGGAAGGGATTTAGTTTGTAACAAAGAATTAACTCGTAACAGAATATAACTATAACTCTCAACAAGACTGAAGATATTTTGAACAAGAATTCAGGGAGGGAAGCCCTGTGTCCCCCTTACGACTGGAGAGAAAAGGATTTAACCGTAAGTACATAAATCTCCTTTTCTCCCACGTCTAGGGGGACACAGGGACCGTGGGGACGTACCAAAGCCACCCCACAGTAGGGAGGGAAGAACTCTGACCATTTAAGAAACTACTGCCTGGAGCACCTTCCTTCCGAAGGCTGCCTCCGCCGACAGGTATGTATTGAATTGGTAGAATTTAGTAAAAGTATGTGGAGAAGACCAAGTGGCCGCTCTGCAAACTTGTTCAGCCGAAGCAAGATTCCTGTGTGCCCATGAAGTTCCTAGGGCTCTGGTAGAGTGTGCTCTGAGCTTGATTGGTGGAACCTTCTTTCGTGCCATGTAAGCTCTCTTTACTGTCTCTCTTATCCAGCGTGCAATGGTGGTCTTTGTAGCTGGGAGACCCTTCTTTGCTCCTGAAGGAATCACGAATAGGGAATCTGTCTTCCTAAACGATCGGGTGCGAGCAATGTATGTCTTGAGCGCTCTGACCACATCCAGTCGATGAAGTCTGGTCTCCTTGTCATTCTTGGGTTTGTTGCAGAATGATGGTAGCACAATCTCTGTGTTTATGTGGAAGTTGGAAACCACTTTGGGTAGGAACCCAGGAATGGTCCTAAGTACCGCCCTATCCTCGTGAAATACTAGGAATGGGTCCGAGCAGGATAGGGCCCCCAACTCTGACACTCTTCTGGCTGAGGCTATGGCTACGAGAAACACAGTTTTCCATGTGAGTATTTCCACCTCCACCTCCGACAGAGGCTCAAAGGGACTGTCGAGTAGAGCATTCAAAACCAGATTTAGATCCCAAGGTGGTATAGGATGTCTAAACGGGGGAGAGATGCGAGCAACACCTTGAAGAAATGTGCGAACGTCCTCAGAAAGGGCTATGCGTTCCTGAAAGAGAATTGATAAGGCTGAAATCTGCGTCTTTAGTGAACCCAGTCTGAGACCCTTTTGAAGGCCTGCTTGGAGAAACTGTAGGATCCGAGGCACTCTGAATTCCATGAACAAGAACTCCTCATCCTCACACCATCGTCGGTAGCATTCCCACACCCTGTGGTAAATCTTTGATGTCACCGGTTTTCGGGCTTTAATCATAGTCGTGATTACCTCCTCTGAAAGTCCTTTTTGTCTCAGAACTGACGCCTCAAGAGCCATCCCGTTAAGGTGAAGAGATGAGGCTTGTGGTGAAGTACTGGTCCCTGGGACAGAAGCTGTGGAAATACTGGGAGCGTTATCGGAGGTTCTAAGGACAGTTCTAGAAGACTTGAGTACCAGGATCTCCTGGGCCACCGTGGTGCAACGAGGATTACCGTGACCGGTTCTCTGGTTATCTTTCGTAATACACGTGGTAACATTGGAAGAGGTGGAAATATGTATGCCAGTTGAAATCGCCATGGAAGGGTCATGGCGTCTACTCCCTCCGCCAAAGGGTCGCGGTACCTGGCATAGAATCTTGGCACTTTCCGGTTGTGCCTGGAGGCCATCAGATCGATTTCCGGCATTCCCCATTTCCGTGTCAGACACAGGAATGCGTCCTGGTGTAGTTGCCACTCTCCCGGGTCCAGATGATGTCTGCTGAGAAAATCGGCCTCTATGTTGCTCACTCCGGGGATGTGAATTGCTGACAGTTGAGTGTTGGTTCTTTCTGCCCACTCTAGGATGAGAGTCACTTCCTGGTTTGCCTTGTTGCTTCTTGTGCCGCCCTGTCGATTTATATACGCCACTGCCGTGGCATTGTCTGACTGAATTCGCACCGCATGGCTTCTCAGAAGATATTCCCATGAGAGGAGTGCTAGAAGTATGGCTCGTATTTCCAATATGTTTATTGGTAGGCGCGTTTCCTCCTGTGTCCAAAGTCCCTGTGCAGCTCTTCCCTGAAAGGTTGCCCCCCATCCGGTGAGGCTGGCGTCTGTGGTTACTATTAACCACACTGGTTCCAGGAAAGTCTTTCCCTGTGTTAGTCGTTCTGGTGTTAGCCACCAGTTTAGCGATCTTAGGGTGTTCTCTGGCAGGTGTATTCTTTGATGAAGTGAAATCCTGTTCCAGAGCTTTAATACTGCCGTCTGAAGGGGCCGAAGGCGGAACTGAGCGAATGAGACTGCCTCCATGGTGGAGACCATTAGTCCCAAGACTCTCATGCACATCTGAATTGTTGGGTGTGCTGTTGTTCTGAGTAGTCTGACCGAACTTTGGATCTTGAGCTGTTTTTCTCGTGGGAGGAATACCTTCTGGAGCTCCGTCTGGAACTGTAGCCCCAGGAATATCATGCTCTGGCTGGGAGACAGGGACGACTTTTCCAGGTTGATGGCCCATCCGAACATCTGTAGGTTCTGTACTGTCAGTTGTACATTGTGTTCGGCCAATGCCCTGGATCTCGCTTTGATAAGAAGGTCGTCCAAGTATGGCATAATAAATACACCTCGGACACGAAGGAAGGCTGCCATGGATGCCATGATCTTCGTGAAGATTCGGGGTGCTGAAGAGAGACCGAAAGGTAGCGCAACAAATTGAAAGTGTTGATTCCGGAAAGCAAACCTGAGGTATTGCTGATGAGGTTGGAAAATTGGAACGTGCAGGTAAGCGTCCCGAATGTCCAGGGAAGCCAGAAAGTCTCCTGGTTCCAAGGCCCGGATGATGGTACGGACTGATTCCATCTTGAACTTGTGGTAGACTATCCATCTGTTCAGAAGCTTTAGGTCTAGGATAGGGCGGAATGAGCCATCTTTCTTTGGAACTATAAAGAGGTTTGAATAAAACCCCCGGAATCTTTGGTTTTTGGGTACCGGGACAATTACCCCGGTCCGGCGTAGTTTCTCTATTATGGAGAGAAAAGCCTGTTGTTTGTGGGTCTGGTGTGGAACTCTGGACATGAAGAAATGCCCTGGAGGGACCTGATGAAATTCTAGCCGATAGCCGGTTGTGATGGTCTGGACTACCCAGGGGTCTTCCACGTGTAATCTCCAGATGTCCGCAAAGAGTCGAAGGCGTCCCCCTATTCGACCAGCTTCTGGGAACTCCTGAGTGTAGTCAGGAGTGCGTGGCCTTGTCACTTGGTGATTTGGGCTGAGGTTTGCGGGACTGCCAGGGGGATTTCCCCTTGTTAGGGAATCGTCCCTTGAAGGATGACTGGTGATTGGTGGATGAACTGGTCTTGTTGTTGCGAAAACCCTGGTTGCGAAAGGAATGACCCCTTCGTGGGTTGAATGCTGATTTGGGTTTGGATTGGGGTAGCAGGGTACTCTTGCCCCCCGTGGCTTGTGAAATAATCTTATCAAGTTCCTCTCCAAATAGCTTGGAACCCTGGAAGGGGATGGCGACCAAGGACTTTTTTGAGCTCAGGTCAGCGGACCAAAGTTTCAGCCAAAGGGCCCTGCGAGCTGCAACCGAGAGAGCGGAAGCCCTGGCCAGTACCCGAGCTGCATCCAAAGAGGCGTCTGCTAGAAACTGATTGGCTTCCTGAATGTAGGCAGCTAGCTGTGTCATCTGTTCCCTAGATCCGCCCACCTGGATGGTCTGTAGGAGAGAGGTGGACCAGGTTTCTACTGCCCGGCTCACCCAGGCAGATGCCAGAACGGGTCGCAATGCCGATCCCACAGAAAGGAAGTTTGCCTTGAGTAGACCCTCCATCTTCTTGTCAGTAGGGTCCTTAAATGCCGAGGCATCTGGCACTGGAAGTGCAGTGGCCTTGGAAAGGCGTGATACCGGGGCGTCAACCACTGAGGGTGCGCTCCATTTTTCCACGGCCTCCTTAGGGAAAGGATATTGCCGATTGAAGTGCTTTGAGACTTGGAACTTTTTGTCTGGTATCTTCCATTCCTCTGATATTATGGCTTGCATCTGATCATGGGCTGGAAAGATTGCAGAGGTCTTGTGTTGTCTCTTGAATAGTGATGAGGACTTTGTCTTTGTGGTCTCATCCTCTTGAATCTGTAGGGTTTCTAGTACTGCTCTGATTAGGCCATCTATGTTGGAGGAGGTGCTGGTGGTAGTGTCCTCTTCGTCAGAATTGGACGTGGAGGGGGAGGAGAAGATTTCTCCTTCGCTTGCCTCTTCCTCGTCGGATGACGGAAGGGATAGTGAGTCCCTGATGGTTAGTGTTGGACGGCTGGCCGTTCTCTTTCGCTTCTTGCTAGTGTTAGGGGAAGAAGTTAGTTTGGCTAGCATCTTGTCAATAGATGATGTCAGTTGGGGTATGCATTGCAAGCTGGCCAGGGACTGTGACAGTGAAACTGCCCATCCTGGGGCATCAGGGGTGCCCTGAGGCCCGGTGGCGCTTGTGGGGGAAGGAGCCATGGATGCGCCATCTGTTGCAGCAGTGCCAGGGGCAGTGGTGTCTGATGGAAGAGGCTGGGGAGTTCTGCAAGTTGAACAGAGCGGTTCAGCTTGGCCCTCTTTAAATTTGGTGAGGCATTTTGAGCAGGCAAAAAAGGAAACCGCATGGCTAGTGTGTCTGCCCCCCCTAGAGAACAGATCCCCCCTACCGTCAGTCATGCTGAGTGTGCCTGAGTGACCCGCAGGATCTGCTGGGAGAAGAGGAGGGGTGCCCGCACTCGTGACTCTCTGCTGGGTCCCTGGCTGCTGGGAAGCGTTGCAGCGTGAAGGGACAGGCGGCGGCGCGAAGGAAGGGCGCGAAGAATGGCGCGAAGTGAGGAGCGTGCATGAGTGACGTCACTCTTGGCGCGCCCGCCGGCGGTGAGGCGCCGCCGGCTGGAGCGCAGTATGGAGGCGCCCGCCGGAGAGAAGGGGAGCAGCCGACGAGCGACTGGCCGTGCAGGTAGTGCAGGGAGTGTGCGGGCACAGGCAGGCAGACAGGGAGCGGGGGGGTCTCTCTGGGGTGTAGCGCTCACCTTACCTTATGGAGGGGAGCGCTGATGCAGGGCATTTGTCTCCCTTGATTGTGTCTGAACCGGACACATAGCGGTATTCCCGCGGCGGGGGCTAGCTCTTGGTGAACAGTCTAGGCTGACACAGCCTCACCCCAGTTGTTAGCGCTATTCACTAACCGCAGGCTCCTTTGATGGGCCTACCTAAAGGCCATTCCTAACCTCCTGAGGCAGGACACTGAAAAAACTAAATCCCTTCCGGTGTGACAGGGGATAAAGGGGAGAGGAGGAGGGTCCACATCTCTGTATTCAGTGTCCTGCCTCCTGATGGGAGGGGCCCTTTACCCCACGGTCCCGGTGTCCCCCTAGACGTGGGAGAAACAATAAATATCCAGGCAGTGCTGCCCAGAAATCTGCATTTATTAGAAGGGTCAGTGATTTTTTCACAGGAGTATTCTGAACAGGAATCAATGCTTAGCAATGAGAAAACTAAATACCACCAACCTGTGTTATCTTTGCAATACTTTGGGAAGGTATCTGGGGTTATTGGATATGGATGATAACCACCTATTACTGTTTTCTTCCTAAGATCAGCTTCACTCTGTGTCTTCGTCCATTCTATGAAATGTTGAACTTTGGGATCCCTGATGTACGGCTGGCCTTTGTGATACCCTAGTCAATATAAAATAAGCATGGGATGTAAACAACACAGACAAGTAGGCTACAGCACTAAGTTGTGATGCTTTGTGTAATAATTATTATTCAGCAAAGTAAACATTGGTATCTAAAATGGAAAGTCATAACACATAATAACACAGTACAGGGTTTTTCTTAAAGATCAACTAAACCCATACTTATGCACTGTCATTCATAAGGGATGATGGGTTGCTTCCTATAGTCTGCAGTCCTTATTTATGTAAAAAAAGGTTAAAAATTATTATCCTTTATATAATAAACACTAATTTAAATGAAAACCTTTCATACCTTAAAGGAATAGTTCAGTGTAAAAATTAAAATGGTTAAAATAGACTGCAAAAAAAAAAAAAAATAATCTAGCTAGTTAGGCATAAATGTAATCTATAAAGGCTGGAGTGAACAGATTTCTAACATAATGGCCAGAACACTACCTCCTCCTTTACAGCTCTCTAAGCTGTTAGAAGTCAGTAACCAATCAGTGAGGGGGTCATGGGACATTACTGTTCAGTTAGTCTGTGACAGCTTAGAGAGTTGAAAGCAGGAATTAGTGTTCTGGCCATAATGTTAGACATCGGCCCAAGAAAAGCTTGGAATAAAAAGTGATCTGCAAGGAAGAATGGATGAAAAGCCCTGCTCTTAGCTGGATACAGGCATTACAGGCTAACTTAATTCTGACTTACTAGAGTGCCCAAACTTTTGCACGTGCTACAATTACTACTTTCTTTTTTCCTATGTTTTAAAGTTTGTGAAATAAAATGTAACTGCAATAATATTTGCAAATATGTTGTTTTTAACACCCAGATTCCTGCAGCAGTTACTACTTTCACTAAATATGTAACTGGGCAACGGGTTCGCAAACTTTTGCTTTCAAACTTACTTTTCAAGAGTATGTATAAAACAGTACTCTAGGTACCAACCTCTTTCACCCGTAATGACCTTTTCAATGCTTTGCAACTTCTGCTTGATTTTTTAAGATGTGACGTTACCAGGTTCAAACTCACAAGCACCAAGCATACATAAGTCTTTAACAAATCCATCCATAACAAACTTTTGTTATTATTATCAGTGTATAACACACCATTCTCCTTTGTCTAACATTTTGGGCTGAGTCATGTAACACAATAGGATTTGGCACAAAGATGTCAAAAACCTGTCGGAAGTACCGGACATCACAAAATTGATCCTGCCCCCTGGCCCCAACCAGTAGCTCGCGAGCAACATGTTGCTCACTACCCCCTTTGATATCGCTCCCGGTGGCCTCAAAGCAGGTCTTCATTCTTGGAAGCAAGTTTTGGTGGCATAAAGACCAAGGGTACTACCAAACAGAGCCTCCTGCAGTCTGCCAATTCACATAGGAGCTACAAATAATCAATTACAGCCTTTACTGGTCACCCCTAGGAACTTTTTTAATGCTTGTGTTGCTCCCCAACTTTTTCTTTAAATGTTGCTCACGGGTTAAATAGGTTGGGAAACCCCTGGCTTAAAAGAATGAATGTTACAACATTAATAAAGAATAAAGGGATGATGAGGTTCTTGGCAACATGAATGGCATTGATGAATTTGAGCAAGATTGTGTTAAATCTGACCTTCAAGTACCTAATTATGAAGGGTCTATTGTGCTATTTCCCTTACCAGATATGAATACCTGGCTTTCATTAGATGTTGTGAGATATGGAGTCAAAGAGCTATCATCTGGACATTCCCGAACCACTCTCATTTGCGTACACACCAAGTACGACACTAGAAAAAGAAAAAAAAGTATCATGAAGAGATGTATTTGGCAAATACAAATCCAAACCATACCCAAACACTTGTTGCATCACTTTGACCTCACTGTCCTTGTCTTAAAGTGATACTGACATTAAAAATCTACTCTTCAAAATATTAATGTACATAAAATATTCCCTATAGGTCATGTTGATAGTTTTTCGCTGATAGGCAGGGCCGCCATCAGAAATCACGGGGCCCCTCACAACAAAATTTTCTGGGCCCTCCTCCTCCCACGCCCTGCCCCCCAATGCCCCCCCCCCAGTGATCCCTCCCATCAGTAGAAAGGACACACAACCATTGGTAGCAAGGGCCCCCTAATACATTGGTGCCCAGCAGCAGTGCCCCCATAATACATTGTTGATCAGTGTGCCCTTCAGCCCCCTTAATACATTGGTGCCCAGCAGTAGTGCCCCCATAATACATTGGTGATCAGTGTGCCCTTCAGCCCCCTTAATACATTGGTGCCCAGCAGCAGTGCCCCCTTAATACATTGGTGCCCAGCAGCAGTGCCCCCATAATACATTGGTGCCCAGCAGCAGTGCCCCCATAATACATTGGTGCCCAGCAGCAGTGCCCCCATAATACATTGGTGCCCAGCAGCAGTGCCCCCATAATACATTGGTGCCCAGCAGCAGTGCCCCCATAATACACTGGTGATCAGTGTGCCCTTCAGCCCCCCATAATACATTGGTGCCCAGCAGCAGTGCCCCCATAATACATTGGTGATCAGTGTGCCCTGCAGCCCCCCTAATACATTGGTGCCAAGAGCAGTGTCCCCCTAATACATTGGTGGTCAGTGTGTCCCGCAGCCCCCCCAATACATTGGCGACCTGCAGCAGTCCTCTTCGGCTTCTCCGATGGCTTCGGTGGCTCCTCCGGCATCTTCGGGAACATCTCCGGATCCTTCACGGGTGACGCCTCCGCACGTCTGTCTCCACACGAATGGAGACAGGCCCTTTTATAAGGTTGCGCCCCGTGCGTATGACGTCACCCGTACACGCGGGGCGCAACCAACCAATGACAGGGCCCGAGCGACTAAGAAAACTGTAGCACCGCCGGGCCCCCTTTAAAAGTAAAAATTGACCGGGCCCGGTACAGCTGTCCCCGCTGTGCCCCCCTGATCGCGGCCCTGCTGATAGGGCTGCTTTTGTAAGTAATTCTTGAATTCTTTAAACTTGACTGTTTTGCCAACCTGACTGTTCCTTCTAAATCAGTTACAGCTTCTAATGCTAACAGACTCCTGCTGCACAAATATGGCAGCCTCCTCATAGAGAAACACAGGGATTGGATAGGTAATGTAAAAGCATTGGGTTAATACTTTTATGGCAAAATTCTATAGCTCATGTAAAGACAATGCTATGATAGTTGTAAAAAACATTTTAATTTCTGATGTATCTCTTTAAAGACCATCTTATCCAGATGAACAGAACCCTTAGCAACTGTGAGATTATCTTTCTTAATGAAAGGGAATTAGCCATGAATGACTTAATGGCAATATGTTGTCTTACAGACAAAACCAGCCTCATTACTAATCCATGACTGGCATTGCTCTACAGTTTGAAGCAAAGGAGCATTGTTGTCCAACGGGAAGTCAGTACACCATGCTATGAAATTTAATTTATATAGTTTGTTCTACTAATGTCAAAAGGAAGTTGAGAGTATAGGATAAGATTAATTTGCCCCTATGAAACCTTTCACTGAAAGCACATGACACACATCTCATGGTGAGTTACCAACCTAAAAGTTTCTAATTTGCATTGTTACAGCTGGCAATGGAAATAAAAACTGAAATGAATACACCAGCACCTCAATAATTCATCTGCTAGCTTGCACCCTACATTTAAGATCTTTCCAGCACTCATCTTTATGTTTAAATCAACTTAGTCAACTCAAGTCATTCAATGTTATGTTTTTCTTGATGGGTGTATTATTTTATAGATATGTATAAAAAAATACATACTTGGGTGTATATGTTCAAATATGTCAGGTTGCGAGGTGGCAAATATTTCAATGAGAAATGGCTGGTCTATACTTGAATCAATCATTTGAACCCAGCGATGTACCCAAAAGTCTTCTCTGTCATCTAGAGAGAGGTGAAAAAAAATCTTCATTAGAGTTATATGCAAGATTTATTGGAAAAAAACAAGAAACACAATAGAATTAGATGGATAAAGTTTTTCTTTGATAAAATACATATATTAAAGGAGAAGTAAAGGTAAAAACTAAGTAAGCTTTATCAGAAAGGTCTAAGTAAATACAGCCATAAGCATTCACAGAAACGCTGCAAGTTCTCTATCAAAAGAAACACCGGATTTCTAGTCTTTTTTGTACACAAGTTCTTCTTTGTCAGATTTCCTCTCCTTTAGAGCTCCATCAGGTTTGGGGCATGAGTCTGCTCCTCTCCCCCCCCCCCCCCTTCTCCTGCTCCCCCCTACCATAAGAATTCATAAGAACTCACTCCTCCCTCCCTTAGGAATGTGTGATCTCAGCTACCAAAGGCTAGAGCTACAGCAGGAAGCTACCGGAGACCAGGCTAAAATGGCAGCTCCATGGAGAGAGCTTCTAGGGCTGATTTGGATGGATTACTAAATTTTTCTGCAGAATAAATATAGCGTTCTAGGTGGAACTAATGTGACTAATCTATTGGCAGTAAAATGCCAACATTCTCCTTTAAACAAAAACATTGTATTGTACTCTTATTACACTTCCTTTCTGTGATGCCAACTCTTTGCCTGTGGGCAGATACAGCCAAGATTTTACAAATGGGCCCCAAGGGGGCAGTTGAAAAGGGCAAATATATACCGGAGTTCATCTAGGGAAGTGGGTTTTGATTCAAATAATTTTATTATGTGGGTGTGGGTGTGTTTAACTTTCAGCAAGTTAGAGAAAGTTAGGCAGAAGATAGATGGCTAAAAGGAACTGTGGTGCTTCAGTGCTCACTTGGCTTTTCTTGTACCCATTCTGCAAATGCTCTGCCTGCTCTTGGCTGTGCATGCACATGTGCAATAATTTGGCAAACACTGGCATAAAATTAGAAGGCTTAGAATCATTTACATTATTACATGTAGAAGGTTACAAATGCATAGATTAGTATATATTTCAGAACAGAAGAAAATGTCTCCCATACAATTGCACTGGGCATAGAGGCTGAGTAGCTGCCCTTGGAGGGTCAGTAAACAGGCTTGGCTATACCATCCCTTTCTGAAAGCAGTGAGGTGGTTATATATGGGCCTACTTTCTAGAAAAAGCCTATAGATAGAACACTCAGATGAACTTTGTTCACACCTGATGTAACTGTTGCTTGTTAGTGCAATTTAATTACCTTTTTGTCTTTTCCGTTCACATCTTCCAACATAGGTGACAAGACCAATCACATCACAGACTTTGTTATGCGGAAGGTCATTAAGTTCCATTCTATGTATAGTTTAAAAAAAAAATGTGAAGAGAAAAGTAAAACCTTATGAAATATAAGAGGGAGGACAAAAGAAACCATAAGGAGGAAACAAATGAATGTGTTACAAAGAAAGGGAATAAATTATATAAGGGATAAGGTGATATGGCATAATAAGCAATTCCTATATGTTTTGACTGCAAAGGTTTTTCAGTGTAATCACCAAAGCTCAACTTTTTTTATTAATTGAACATGCAAACAGATCTGTCTGGGGAGAGAATCCTTTCTCAGCACCTTACTTATAGAGCACCCCTTTGATTTTTTTAATTGGTAGCAGCCATTGAGTTGCTTCTGGGTTTATCCCCAGAAAAGCAGAACCTGAAAAATGGGAGATGAAGTGTAGGTGGGTGGATATAATACAGAAGAAAGGGATTAACATGTGCATTAAGGAAACTACTGCAACAATGGCAGGGTTAAATAAGGGAGGAAAGAAAGATACTGCTAAGGTGATCCCTTATCCAAACATTCTGGATAATAAGTCTCATACCTGCACTTAAAATGTTAAAAGGATATTAAAAGAACGTTTTTTCTGTAATTTTCAAAGCATCAAACAGCACGTGAACTGGGGCTGTTTCCAAATGACTGAATACAGAACTTTAAACAGCCATGAAGGAAACAGCTCTGTAAGAGGTCTGTTTATGTGCAAGAAATGAATTGATGATTCAGTACCTTGTGACAAAGTGATATTTCACATCCGGTAACCTCCACTCAGGCTTAACAAGCTTCTCCTTGATAACAGTAATAGTGGAAGGTGGATCTCGGGCATTGAGGCTTATTTCTAGAAACAGAAAAATGAAAAGAAAACAAAGCAAAACGTGCATGTTTTAATCAGTACATTTGGGTTTTTCCCAATTGGTGTTACAACAGGGTGTTAGTAAAAATGAGAAAAGAAAAAAAGAAAAAAAAAAAAAAAAAAAAAAACAGTTCCACAACAGAGATCATAAAGGTTTATTATGTGTGCTGTAGTCTTTTCAAAATTGCATCTTTATAGCAAGGGATTTAGGACAGGAATCAGCTGCAACTAAAACCCCACTTACATGTAGCCTAAATTATTGACCTGTGAGCAGTAATTTATTGTAATAAGCTATCATTATACACCTTAAAAGCAAAATGGTAGCAATCTTACAGCACATGTTACCAGGGAGAAAATAAACATTGTGACAAAGATGATATATGAGGAAATAATCAAAAAAAGGGAGCAAGACAACTGTACTTATTAAACTTGATCTGTAAAGCATACATTTTGTTTTTCATTAATGCATGATATTTTCTGATAGAAAACACAGCTACAGAGCCAGTGAGATGGCAGAAAATAGAGAGTTCAGCTAGTTCTAGGCAATAGATCATATTAGCTGCATTGAGAGGCGTCTCACCCTGGCAGTTTCCAGCCAGCCCCTTCCTTGTAATAAGGTCCTCGACTCATCCATCAGGCTCTGACAAGTAATTTGCTTAGTTCATGCAGGGAAAACCGAAACAAATCCTATCTACTTGTCAACAAGATATAGTTCAAGTGCAGAGAATGTGTTTGTGGGTGCTGACTTTGTCCACCCAACAATTTGTACACAAGCACTATAAGCAGAAGATAGTGACAACATTACATTTTTATTTGGTGCCTAATGCTACCAGCAATGTCACTTTATAATAATTAAGTGACTTGTAAGTCAGTGAAGTAAAAATACGGCTATTTGTAGTTATAATATATTTATAGTATTTTTTTTAAGATCCTTTTTTTACAGTGAAGGTTTCTTGTTTAGAAGGCGAAATGCTGCTGCCCTGTGTCAATAGAATGGACTGCTCTATTAAGCAGGGCGCTCTCTGCCTCAGTTAACCTTGTATCAGTCAATATATGTATATTATTTGCATGTTCAAAAAACTGGCAGTTCTGGCCTTTTAAATTAAGCATCACCCAGAAATGGCAGACTCTCTGTGAGTCAGCTACAAAAACCAACGGTTTTATTTCTTAGAAAAGGGTAGTAACACATATTTATTAATAATGCTAAAATAAGAGGTTGTTTTTATCAGAACTTTTTTTTTTTTTTAGACAAAAAGAAGTTGAGGTCCCAAAAACTCTTTCTGCACAATTAAAAAATATAATTCTAAGCAACTGTTTAAAATACACTGATTAAAAATGCTGAGTGATTTTTAAGTTATCAACTAAGTTATCAATTAAGTTAATTAGAACTCAAAGAATATGTTTGTTCTTTCCTGCTAGTTCTGACTCATGAAACATAGCAGCATAAGTCAGTTGATTAAGGGCTGTGGCACACGGGGAGACTAGTCGCCTGCGACAAATCTCCCTTGGTGGGCAACTACTCTCCCCAAAATACCACCCCACCGGCGAGTATGTAAATCGGCGGTGGGCAGGCATACGCGGCGCCGCGATTTCCCTGAAATTGCGGAAGTTTCTTCTCAAGGAAGTATGCCATTCCACAGGCGATTTACATTTTCGTCGGTGGGATGGCATTTTGGGGAGATTAGTCACCCGCAACAAGGGAGATTTGTCACGGGCGACTAATCTCCCCGTGTGCCACAGCCCTTAAGGGGTAGTACAAACCTATATACACCATTACTTTAGCATAGTAAATAGAAATTATGCTGAAAATACGTTTTGCACATAGATATTTAATTATAAAGCAGAATAGTAGCATTATTTTGTGTTTACACTTACTATCTTAACATTAGTTGAGTTAAACTAGTAATACTGAACTCTTCGGGGCTGATTTATTCAATTTCCTATCTGTGTAATTTTTGTGGGTTTTTTCTACTACGACTAAACTCACTTTTTAAAAATCACAAATGTCTACTCATTTATTATAGAATCAATAAAATTGCAGAATGAATACGAGTAATACAAAAGCCTTTTTTTCATAAGAATTTTCTTGCAAATACAAATAGGGGAACATTAATAAAACTGCCCCTACAAAAACAAATCTATCCCATCACCCTTTTTCGCGATTGTTTTAATTACTGTATCTGTGTAGCTTCTATTTTCCCGTTTGCCTTGTTTAACTCAAGACATAAATGAGACCATAGATTTTTTTATTTATTAAAATAGGCAAAAGCCCTATTGATTGAATGCAGACCTGGAGGTAAATCTTGAGGTAAACTGACATTTTCTACATTATTGTTCTAAGCAAGGCTCCATACTTCCTGGTTATTTTAGGAAAAAAACATTTAAATAATTCAAGTTTGGCCACTCTCAAGATCAACTACTATGCCAACTCTCCCATTTATAAATCAACAGATGAAGAATGCTTCCTATGCAGGTCAATATGCTTCCAAAATCGGATTGGAAATGAACATTTTGCGACTTTTTCATCGCCGTTACGACTTTTTCGCGAATTGTCGCAACTTTTTCGTATTGAGCGCTCGTAAACATCGGGCAAACCTTTCCGACTTTGCATGATTTTGGAAGCCTCCCATAGGACTCAATGGCAATCTGCAGCTCCAACCTGGCCCAAGGAAAGTCACGATACTGAAGCTTGAATGAATCTTCGACTTTCGTACTTGGCGCGACAGTAAGATTTTTTTCGCGACGGCGGCGAAAAATTCCCGACAATTCGCGAAAAAGTCGTGACGCCGACGAAAAAAATCTCAAAAATACCAATCATTACTGATAAAACGCATTCGGACGCTTTTCGGACATTCGTGGATTAGTAAATGTGCCCCTAAGGGGCTGATTTACTAACCCACGAATCCGACCCGAATTGGAAAAGTTCCGACTTGAAAACGAACATTTTGCGACTTTTTCGTATTTGTTGCGATTTTTTCGGCTTCTTTACGAATTTTTCGTTACCAATACGATTTTTGCGTAAAAACGCGAGTTTTTCGTAGCCATTACGAAAGTTGCGTAAAAAGTTGCGCTTTTTTCGTAGCGTTAAAACTTACGCGAAAAGTTACGCCTTTTTCGTAGCGTTAAAACTTAAAAGGTGCAAAGTTTCGCATAAGTTTTAACGCTACGAAAAAAGCGCAACTTTTTGCGCAAGTTTTAACGCTACGAAAAATCGCCAGATTTTACGCAACTTTCGTAATGGCTACGAAAAACTCGCGTTTTTACGCAAAAATCGTATTGGTAACGAAAAATTCGTAAAGAAGCCGAAAAAATCGCAAAAAATACGAAAAAATCGCAAAATACCGTTCATTACGAAAAAAACGCAATCGGACTCATTTCGACCCGTTCGTGGGTTAGTAAATGTGCCCCTAGGTGTATCTAGTGGAAAATGACTCCATGAGTCTTTAGCCCAATGAGGATTAACTGCTGAATTGCAGAATGCTGCATTCTTGGCAACTTTTCATCTAATCTGCAAAGGGAAGACATTCAAACGTCAACCTGCATGAAATATCCCATTGCTGTCACATTTTGAAACAATGCAGAAATACAGACGTTTTTAAAAACAGCAAAGAAAGAGGCATCTTACACCCAACTTGGCCCCTCACTCCTTATCTATGACATGTGTATCCAAATATCGACCTTCACATTAAAACCATACTGTCTCAGTAATAGAGTCGAAGAAGCCTGAGCTAAATTTCTGTAAGAAATTCTGGGAAGGAAGCCCAGGATAGCTCCTAAAAAATCCATTTACATGGAATACCCTAGAAACTTGATCCCTAGCCGCCCTGGAGACAGTCAGTGCAGTATGCCGATTGGATTCCCAAACACAGACTGAGCCCCAGTAAGGCTGAAACCAATCTGTGCAATGCAGGGTTTTGCAAAAGCAAATGCTTTTCTAATAGCCCAATATATTGGTTATATCACTTCATCTCTTTTGCCAAACTAAAGGACAGGAAACTCAGGACACACCAATATGACACATTTAATAAATACTCTACCTACAGAAGGCAGCCTCTTCACCTGCGAGTCCCCCGGAGTCGGGAGTGTCCTGCTCTGGTAACTTGGCTTTACAGCGTACTGCTGAAGCAGAATTACACTGCCCACCTGCAGAGTATTATACCATTCTGGACACAGTTCATTCCACAAAACCACTGACATCATTCCTGAGTAATCGGCAACCTCAAAATAGGCCTGGAAAAAAAAAAAAAATTCACATCATCATCATCATTTTTTGAAGCTGGAACTGGCAAGGTTACAGGAAAAAAGGACTAAGCAACATGTGAATGAAACATGTGAATGAAAATCTTGGATGATGCAACATCCAGAGTCTTATTTTTAATTTTGAATTCTTTATCACCATTACAATGCTTGAATAATGTGTCCCTTTCGCCCACCAATATACAAGAACTTACACAATTATCCCTATTTTTAACACCCTCACACTTACTGCCAGATCAATCTCAAGAAAAATGTGCATTGAATGATATTACTTCAAGTACCCAACGCCCTTAAATTTTATCATTTTAGCCTCAGCATGTGTACCAAGCAGGCACCATAAAGTGGAAGAAATGCAGATTCTAGCAGATGGCTAGACAATAGAAATGTAATGACATGCCTGTAAGTTGCAACTGCAGCCCATTCTGCCACCCAGGGGCATTTCTGGGGATGCACCCCCGATTGCCCCCCACCCCAATTAACTCACTTGCACTTGGGGCAAGCCAAGGGGGTACTGCATCTGAAGTGCAGAGAGGGAGTACAGAACACAGCAGCATATAACTTCAGATATGTTTTCATTGGCTCTTTTCAAGTAGCAAGGTCTATTCTCATTTAACATTCTCCATTTAACAACAAAATCATGACAAGGACATGTACAGATTCTATCAAATACTTATGTCCAGGATAGGTTTGGGTAAAGGTAAAAGCACAAAAATCATATAATACTGCAAATCAATTTGCTAATAAGCTGCTACCGAATTGCAGCTCAAAGAATCCCTCTTGGGTGGGCTCCAGCCTTTCTCTCTCTGGCCCTGCGGATGTATTCTCCATGCAGGGATTGTAATCAAAGAAAGTTAATATCTCACATCTTTATCTATACCACAGAACGTACCTGATATGGAATGTCAACTTTTTTTTCTGGTTTCCCAAAATAACGAAGTCTGGATTTGTACATAATCCGTACCAATAATGGAGGCAAAGACCTTCTTGTCCTCCATTGCACTTCCAATCGCTGTAACGAAGTTAGTTTGGTCACTACAATAGGGAATTAAACAAAAGAATTAAATTGGTCAAACTAAATATTAAGGCATTACAACAAATGTAAAACACAGTGCTTTGAAAATATAAAGCACCATCCTCAAGATATTATGTCCTGTGGATTTGTTGTGAGGTTGTCTGGTGCTCAGACAATCTTTATGTGATTGGAAAATTCCATCTGCCAGATGTATATTACTGACAGTAAAGGGTATAAGGGGATGTGCAATCACAATCTTATCAGGGAGATTATAGGAGACCCCAAAGAGCTCTGTTAATGTGGTAAAACACGAAGATTTGCTCATTTGGCTTTCCCCTGATATGCCCACCTTGGGCTGCGATATTGTGCTAATTTGATCGTTTCATGGCACACGCAGTTCCACTTGCAAAGAAGTGCCAGAAGCCAGCCAAGCTGACTGTCTTGTGATTTAAAGGAACATTAACACCAAAAAATGAAACTGTATCAAAGTAATTCAAAGATAATGTTCTGTTGCCCTGCACAGGTAAAAGTTCTTTGTTTGCTCCAAAAACACTATTATTTAACCAAGCTGTTGTGTAGCCATGAGGAAAGCTATTTATTGATGAAATAGGTCTAAATGGCACAGGTTATATAGCAAATAACGGATAAGCTCCATAGACTACAATGGTGTTTTACAGAGTGCGTTATCTGCTATGTAACCTGTGCTCATGGCTACATGGCTACATAGTAGCTTATTTATATAAACTATAGTAGTCTTTCTAAAGCAATCACACCAGTGCAGGGCCACAGCATATTATATTTGAATTACTTTAAAAAACATTTAAAACATATTTTTAGTGTTACTATTCCTTTAATGGGAAGTCATTTCAGCAGTTTGGGGCCAAAATCATCCTGAACCATCATTGTATGGCAGATTTCCTTTGGGGCACTGACACAGGAGCTTTGCCTGGCAGGTAATCTCCTTTCCCATCGGTGGGTACTGTCTCCTGCACACATATGGGTATTGTTCAGTGGAGCTACGCAAGGGAGCAGATCTGGTTTTCTCTGCATACAAAACACAAGCAGAGTGGATTATCTCCAACTTTACATGCGGTGATCTCAGGTAATTGCTCAAATATGCCTGCTTCAGCATTTTCTTGTGATTACCAGATATTGTTGCATGTTTCACATGAAGTGATTCAAACAAAAGTAAAGTGGCAGATATTGTTGGGCGCTTCATTGTCCGTGGGAGAAGAGATTTCTCTCCAGGTAGTTAAGGATCCAGTGTGACAGGGCACTAATAGTTAAGGGAAAAAGTTGGAGATGATCCACTCACACACAGGATGAGGCATTTGCAATTAAGTGTCTTACTTAAGAGAGCAGGGATGTTCAATAGCAGTGATTTATGGGGGAGTTTATATCCCCTTTAATGGGGATAACCACAAGAATGATTCAGGCAACACAGACATAAAACTCTCATATAAACATGCTGCAGCAGCAGTGACATGTGGGTATGTACTACTGTGCTTCTAGGCCCCCATGGCTTTTTGTTAGGATTAGAATTCATAAGAAGGCCAATTCTGCTAAAACATGCAGAAATGCTAACTTTAAAAAAATGCAAAAAAAAGTCAGTAAGACCTGACTGTACCTCCACCTCTTTATATCTCAAAAAAAAAAAAAAAAAGTACTGTGGCCCTTTAACTATAATAGGAAGTGATATCCAACGGCTCAGCCACTTTAATGTCAGGACTTTCATGAGATAATGTTACACAAGCTTTTTATCATTACGGACCAGAAATTAATTCTGCTTATTTTTTGCTTGCATAAATTTGCAAACCTGGTGGATCCCAAGAAAAACATTTGTTTCCTAGAAACATTTATAAGGGGTTTTCCTTTTAGGTTACAAATCAAAGAATAGCTTTTGGGCCCCCGCAACTTGGCAACTTAACAAAGACACCATTTCTAACAAGTTCACCACTGTATGCACACAAGCAATGATGACTGCTATAAGAATTTTTGGGGATTTTTAATTCACAACTAAAATGTTCCTGCAAAATAATAACTTCCAGTATTGCCAATACATTGAGTTCCATCCCTGCAATATCTATTAGTGCAATAAAACTGTGCATCTCTTTGTAACAATATATTTGTGCACCTTGACATACATGCAGTGTCTTAGTGTGTGTGTGTGTGTGGCAAATAGACTTACAATATGCTGTTTCATATGAATAATTTCAAAAGGATTTGAGGTCCTGTATTTTGCTTTAAGTATTCTGGTTTTTCACTGTCCTGTGTCCAACTACATTGCTTGGAACTATAAGAAAGCCATTCCTGGTAAAACTACCAAAAAAGCACTATTTGACACTACAGAACTCACTACACACAAAGCAGCACTCGATGCAAAATTTGGATGCAAAATTTGGATGCAAGTTTATTACCCACAATGCAGCATCTGCCCAGAATGAAAGCATAATAGCTATAAACAGCATGCACACAATTCACCAGTGCATACCCAAAGTAGCTCCAGAATACTTTGTAACATTGTTCAGTTGTTTTATTGACATTTTAGAAGGGAGGAAAGGAGGATATTGAAGGAGCTGTAAAGCAAGAAAAAGAGGCAAAGCAGAGGTAAAAAAGAAAATTCATGTGGGATTGGTTAAATGGTTTGTTTATCTTTAAATTAACTTTTAGTATGATGTAGATCAGTGATCCCAAACCACTGGCTCATAAGCAACATGTTGCTCACAACCCACTTGATGTTGCTCTCAGTGGCCTCAAAGTAGGTGCCATTTTTACTTTCTAGCTTGGAGGCGGGTTTTGAAAACAGAGAGATGCAACTTTACTCCAAGCAGAGCCTCCTGCAAGCCAGCAGCCCACATGGGGCTACCAAATAGCCAATGACAGCCATTATTTAACATCCTCTAAAAATGTTTTTATGCTTGAAGGGATGAAGATATATTGACTTTAGGGTAACACTCTAGAGATCCCAGTGTAAGCTGCACACAATTTTGGTTCCTGAACAATTGTGGCGGTTCCACGTCAAACGCGTTAAACATTTTTTTATGCTGTATACCATTGGAAGTTTGTAAGTAGCCACTTTGTGGCATTCTTTCTTTTTAATAAAAGCTTTATTACACTATTACCGGATTTCTATCTGTTCATTGTATGGCTGTTTGTTGGAGCACCGGATACATTCCCTATGCCCATGAAACATTTGATGAGGAATGGGAGATTCACATGAGCTGCTGTATATATACCCTGCACAATTTTGTCTACATCTGGTGAGTTGTTTGGCTCACTAGGTTGCATTGGTGGAGGAGGTTATTCACCAAATTGCACAATAATTTGCACTGTCACTTTATTTGGTTCACTGGTTTGGTAATTCAGCCCCCCAAAATGTTTGTTTTTTTATTCAAACTACACTATATATATATATATATATATAGTTTTTGTTATGTACTTCCTTGTAGTTCTACTATGTAGTTTTTGATTTAACAGTGGGCTTCTACACAGAAGAGAAGATTAAGGAGGCTGCAATTGATTGGACTTTGATTAATTTTGAAGATCATGATAAAGTGCTGAAACTTTATTAACTGGAAATCCTGATGTGGCTGAGTTTAGTGCAATGATTCAATGGTAAGAGCTTTCATGCGAGGTATTCCTAGCAGGGGCCCGAGTGCAGTTTTTGCACCAGGGCCTGTGGTCTCCTAGTTATGCCACTAAGAAAAGGCTAGCTAGCTGGTGGACCAAAAAAAATACCGGATGTATCATCGAACAAATTCTTAAAGTAAAAGATAAATTAAATTCACAGGGAGGATGAGTGGGAAAATCACATATATACCAGTGTCCCCAAACCTTTAGGAATTTATCTTGTTTATCTTGCAGAATGCTATAACAATTTTAATTGATCCTGACCCAATTCACTTTATGTTTAAAATGAGATATAGGAACAGTTATGTTATTCAAGTATTTTGCAACAGTTAGTTTAGCAGTGAACATATATAATTCAATAGAACAACCAAGCCTTATATTAATATCACAACAATTGTAAAAAGACTGTGCCAATGGAGATGTATTTGAAGAATGCATCGTCATGATTTCTGCACATATGCTCTTAAGTTCAAATGCTTACAATTTTTAGTGCATCTTGGTTTAGCAGTGTCAATCTAAAAAGCTCACAGGGCACTGTCTTAAAGGACAAAGGAAAGCTAAAATCACTGGGGAGGGGCTCCAATAAGTCTGGCACCTCATGGAGCAAATATGCTAACCTTTACCCTGGGCTGGTACCCCACTTTTCAAAACACAAAAGAATTAACCGTCCCAGGGTTCTTAGTTGGAGAGCACTGGGCTGCCATTTTAATTCAGTCCCCAAATATTCCTAGTGTGGATTTGAGCCGAGTACATGCCAATATGACCCAGTGGCACAGCTGTACAAATCTAACTGCATTATGTTATGAACAGATCTCCCTGTTTATGTGATGTGCCAATCGGTTTAACAGCAAAAAATATTTGCAATGTGGGGTGTTTCTTTTTCTATTGCTTAACAGACATAACTTCAAACTTCCCAGGCAATGGCAGAGACCTTAGGTACTCGTCATTAAAATAATGATGCTTCCATCTTAGACAGAGTGACTCAAAACATTTATTCACCACAATAAATACCTTTCAAAATGACTGTGATAAATAAAAAAGACTAGCGCTAGAGTTCTGCAATGAACACCCGGAGACCTTGGCAACAACACCCTCGTTGTTGGACAAACTAGTTTCTGTTTATCAAATTTTTTTTTAAGGTGAAAAGGAGCTTTTCTACATATCATAATAATGGTTATGTTTTAATGCACACAAAAAAAACATTTGTTAAAAAACAATTTGCTTCCTTACTGTAATCTTACACTTATAATTACATTCAACATTTTCGAGTTCTACTTCTGCTTCTATCTCAAAAATGGCTGCTGCAGTTTTAGTTCGGTGCCAATTACACAGCATTCAAACACTACCCTCAAAGCTTCACATGTAACATTTAAAATCGTGTAACCAAAAGCAGGACATCACTTTTAAAAGTCTTTTCAAACTATGAAATTTGTTTACACTTTATTTCATTAACACGTGCCAGACTAGCACATAAAGAACAACTAAAATAAAGAACAAAAAAGCCAGTTGCCATAATTTCGAGCAGATACAATAAAAAGGCAACAGTCTGATAAAACTCAATTCTGTAATGTGGCACGTACCTTTTCCCCAAATGCTAAAACACTATTTTATCATTTCAAGTAAAATAAAAAATTATATGTATGGGGCGGCACTCAACAAACTCTAAACATGCAAAATGCTCAAGTAATGCTGACAAAGAAATTACTTTGGTCATTTAAAAAAACCTCAAAATCGTTGCAAATATAACAACAGTGCATATAAGATAGAAGCATGCTCACGTGGTCAAAAAGCCATACAATATATATATATAAAAATATATATATGAAATGGTTTTATTTACAAATCCAGTCAATTTGTAATCTCAAATTCACCAAATGTAGGGAGTTTATTTAATGTAATAACACAGGTTTGGATTTTTGGATAAACTTTACACTTAAAGGCAAAATTCAAACCAGTGGGATTCCGTCTGAAGAATCTGCAGTCATATGTAGTTCTACTGTATAATTACTGGACATCTTCCTGATTATTTTCATTGTTTGTAAAGGTCAGATATTATTAATAAAGTGTTCTCTCTCTAAATTATTGTATTTGCGTGCAAATTTCTACTGCGACACACCTCTAACAGCAGGCATGGAAGTAGTTCCCTACTGCACAATAGACATTACAGTAATGGGAAAGATATAAATGTTATTTAGACATATACATTGTTTAGAGCAATTACAAAAATGTATCACTTTCAAAGGGAATATATTCCGTAAAATGAGTTGCTGGATTGCATTTGTAGTTACACTGTACTTACTGTTGTTACATTGTACTTATTGTTGAATTATATTGCACTTAATGTTGAGTTGTTAGATTATACAGCTTGTAAGCTTTTACGAAGACCATAGCAACTTTTATATTGTTAAATATATCACAAAGGTCCCACAAGCAGCCCCCCAGTTTTAAAACGTCATTTTATAGGCACCCTTCTATTATCTGTGTGTATGTGAAGCAGAAGGGGTGAAAAATGGCCACCATGTTTAGCGCAGCTGAGCGTCCCCTGGCTTATAACAGTTTGGGGCTATTCCTGTACCTGCTAACTATGGTCTCTGGCAAGGCAGCATCTCTCAGAGCCTCTAGGACAGAACAAGACTGTCAGCTCTATGGGCTTAGGCCTGATTGAGCCTGGGCACAGCACTGTGTAGCATCAGCTGCTAAGAAACAATCCTGTCATAATGAAATAACCTGTGGCCGCCACCTCAGTTGTGTGGAGAAACTAAACATTCGCCTCATAACAGCTGGAGACCACAGTTCAATCTCTTCACATGTAGGATATCTGGGTACAGGGACTTCCATCAGAACTTCACTTTGCCCAGTACATCTGCCCCGCCCCCTTGATTTTCAGCGACCCCCTAAAAATGATGGATACAAGTGTACCCTGCTGAAGGCATATATAACGCTTAGTGAAGCAACTCGTATTGTCCAAGCTTACCATCAATACTGACTTGATCATCTGCCAATTTAGGGCTGTTCCAAGTGTCTCCATAGGGGTCTTCGTTATTCCACAGCGGCAGATAATGTTTCCTCCCCCCTAGCAGCGGTAGCTGTTGGCTGGCAGACAGTAGTGCAGCATTAGGCTGTTGGCTGGCAGTCAGTAGTGCAGCATTAGGCTGTGCGAGCAGTTCCTCGCTAACTTCCAGCTCCTCCACACACACGAAGCCGCTGCCCAGGCTCTTCTCACTGTACGTGTAGGAGCAGCGGCTGATTGTGACCCGGGCCCCGCTGCGCACAATATTGCGTTGGACCAGATAGTTGAGGTGTGAGTGCAGATGCCATAGCCCCCCATGGGCCCCGTCCCACAGGCACAGATCATAGCAGAACGTATGTCGCCTTCCGGGGGGCCCTAAGTAGCGCAGCACAGCCAGCACCAGTACGGGTACCGGTTCCTGCAGAACCAGAGTGAGGCTTGGGCAGTCCCGCACCTGCTGCTGGGTTTGTTGGATCCAAGACAGGCCCGGGTCTCTCTCGCTCGCACTCCCAGGCCCCGGCCTGCTTCGGTCGGGGGTCCCTTCATCAAACTCGGACGACAGCAGGGCGTGCATGTCCCGCCTGATTGCTAGAGATACACCGGAGGAACCCGGGGCTGCTCTGCTTCTGCATGTCCGGAGCGGCGGGGCTTCATATTAGCCACAAAGCGCGTAACAGCTCGGGGCAGCCATGATCTAAGCGTGGGAGGCACCTGGCTTCCGGCCAGCCTGAGCGGGAAAGCCCCTCGCTGTCACTCTGATGGCTGGGTGCCCGTCTTGTGCAACTATAACTTACACATCATCCCATGGTGCTTGCACTGTTACTGGTAAAATTACATTATTCCCTCAGGCCAGAGATGCCTTTGGTAATTTCTGTGGGTTCAAAATAGACATAGCAGTTACACAGTGGCCCAAACACCCCGCACAGGCGCAATACATAGTTATTGTTAATGGGAGCTTATAGCAGCCTCTCTGGCATTTGCCAGAATTGATATATTGCCAGTCCAGACCCCTTATCTGGAAAACCCCAGGTCCTGAGCAATCTGGATAATAGGTCCCAAAACTGTACCACCCTAATAACAGGGTTAGCTGATGTCTCTTCCTTATATGCCATAAAAGAGGTATGGGATCCCTTATCTGGAAACCAATTATCCAGAAAGCACTAAATTACAGGAAGGCAATCTCCCATAACATCCATTATAAGCATAACATTCTTATTTTTAAAAGTGATCTTTTTCTCTGAAGTTAATGCTTACTGCTGATTAGTTGCTATAGGCGATTATAGGGGGCCATACAAATGATCTGCCCACCTAAGATGGATGACATTGGGCCAGTTTGGTTATTTGGCCCTAGGGGTATATGGACCGAAGACCACATCAACGAGCTGATGCGGCCCCCAATCTGACGGGAATATCAAACCTGCCCAACCAATATCTAGCCAATTTTTTTGCAAGATATTAGTCAGGTGGGCCTGTAGGGGGGTGCCCATACACAGGCAGCTGGCCAGACTGTCTGAAGGACCCAAATAACAACTGAAATGTGCCTGTGTATGGCCACCTTTAGACCAGTAGCAAATTTTGCAAACAAGCAGAGCAATGTTCCCACCCATCAACCAGTCTAACTAGAAAGACTGCAGTCATATGCTTTCCAAATCATTGGGAGTTAGAGACAAGGTAGCGTGGGACAAGGTAGTTTGTACCTTGGGATGATGCCAGTGCCAAACATGCACAGTAGTGCAGTAGGTTTGGTGGCCCAAGAGGCCTTACTCCCAAACCATGCCCTATGTTGCCATGCTTGCCTTACCTGTTAAAAAAAAAAATTGGGGTTGGGGTAACCATCTCATTCTCGGACATAAAAGGGTTCTTACATCCACAAGTGCAGTTGCAGTGCCGCACTTCCCCTGTAGTCAGTTGTGCGTAAAACCACTTTCAGTAAACATTAAAGGTGCTTCCATCAAGATGTGCTGCTTGCTCTTCCCTAAAGTTGCTCTTGATGCCGCTCGGTCCTTCCTGCCTTCAGTTCCCAATTCAGTGCTGCTGCGCCTATTGATGCAGGGGAACCCTTGAGTTACTGCTGCCTCCGGGCCAGGCGGTAGCTCCAGGGTTCCATCAGTGCTCTGTGTCAAATGCTGCAATTCTGTTGTGGCCAAAAAGTAGGGTGCATGCTTCACCAGCATGCTAAACACCAGAAATAACGTAACTGGGCCCTGTTTATTAATAACACTCCCATGAGGAGAGTGTCACAAAGTGCTTGGTATATCCATTGACAAGCTAGCCCTCCCTACTGTCCAAACTAACAACAATATGTCGCTATTATTTATGTAGTCTCAAACTTTGTGGGCTCCTCTGCTCTGGTTACATAATTACAACAAGAGACTTCCTGCCTTACATAAACATATATATATATACACTGTAGCAACCTCAGTCTTGACAATATAGCCATATACACACACCATGTTTCCTTTAGCACAGTGGTTGATAGGTAAAATTTTTCTGTGGGCATCTAGTGCACCCATTGCCAAGCTATATTGACTGCACATATACTTACCGTCGAATATAAGATTGTAAGCTCTGAGTTGCAAGACCTGCCTTCCTCTTGTGAATCCTAACAGGGGGAACTTGTTATATATTTGTATATATTTATTTTTGTGTAATTAAAATGCACAGCACTTTGTATACAAGTAGGACCAAACAAATACATTTATACACAATTAGTCTACATAGCCAAAAGTATCTAGACACTCTGATTAGTGGAATTGGATATTAAAGCCACACCCATTGCTGACATAGGTGTATAATAAAATGCTCCAGAGACAAACATTGGCCATATAATGGGTCATACTAAAGAGCTAAGTGACATTTAAAAGAGAATGCAAGTCAAAATTTAAAAAGCATACTGCCCAATAGTCCTTCTATTGTTTAGTAAAAAGCCACACTTTTGGCTCACCTAATCAAATATTTACTCAGTCACACTTACTTCACATTTTCTAGAACAGGCAGCCATCTCTAAAAAGGTATTCTCCCTTCCTTTCCCTCCTTGCTTCATACTGCACATGTGTTTTATTCCCTCCCCTCTGCCAGATCCGCTTCTGATTGGCTAGTGGGCACGTGTAGCTCAGAACAGGAGACAGGATCAAGTTACCCACATGCTCAGAGAATAGGAAGGCTGCCGCTGGCAGCCTACAGGAAGGGAAGAGAGATTTCAGTGATGTCACTGTAGTCTTCATACTGCTGTAGGCTGCCAGCACCATATCTCAGAGAAGCAAGCAGGGATCTGGGAATTTAGATATGCAGTAAGTACTTAAAAAAAATTGCCTTTAGACTTACTTTTAATTTATATTAACCTTTCATTGTCCTTTAATGTGGCGCCAGCAAAGAATTACACCTTTCCAACTATTCATTGTGGTATATTCTGGTCTACTAAAGCTGTCAAGGTCTGCTATAATTGAAGTGATAGTAAATTTCAGCCACAAAGCGGTATGCTAGCTACCTAAACTCATAGGAAGGGACTGCCTTGTAATTCATAAATATTGCATGGCCTCTGGTAGAACAGTCAGTGCCACAATCTGCATCTTAAGACAACATCAGAGCTTACAAAAAATGGCATTCCAAGTGTGAGGAATCATACACATGCCTAACATTACTATGTGCAATGGCAAGTCTTGGGTGGAGTGGCATAAAGAGCACAGCTATTGGTCTCTGAAACATTGAAAACATTCTTTGTAATGATGAATCAGGCTTCACTATCTGGCAGACTGTAGGAGGAGGCTAGGTTTGGTGGATGCCAGGCAGAGGTTATGGAAAAGGGACTGCCTTCCAATTGGATTAACTCTTAACCCTTAATCTCTGTATGTAAATGTATTAACATGTATGTTGTATTAATTTGTATGTTATGTTTGTATTTCATTGACCCCTGTCTTTTAATGTATTGTTTTACTGTACAGCACTATTAGGTGTCCAAAGAACTATAGTACTACATATACATTTGTTTTTTAAATAAAAGGCAAAAACATTTTTTTGGGGTTGACATGTCCTTTTATGTTTTATTCTTTAATCCCTTTCCCCAAGGACCATTCTCCTAACCACGTCTGAAAATCCTTTATAAGTTAATTGAGAGCTTGGGCATTCCTCTGTGGTAAACCATGGTGGACCCTTTATAAATATATAAATAAATAATACAAATATGCCCCATTATGTAGGAGGTTAATGTATAACCGCTGATGTGTAATATGTGCTTCCCATAGAGAGTGTGGGAGGTGGATCCTGCTTGTAATTCCCTTGGGTGGAAGAGTTGGAGAACCAGGGCAGTCTCACTAGTAGATGTATTAGTCAGGTGAGCCCTTTTGTATGAAAGGAAAGAGTGAGTCACATTCTGTCTCTTGGCGATTCCGCTTCAAGGAAGAAGGGAGGATGTGTGTCTATAGGACTCTGTAAAGCCTAAGCCAGCGCAGGGTACATGGACAGTGTTTGGGCCAGGTCCAGGTTCACTGACATTGTGGTAAAACAAATCAGAGAGGTTTATTTTATAAGTAGCCAAAAGTTTCACCAATGAGGCTGGCACCCTGGGGGTATCTACCAGCCTAGGAACCAAATTGTACAGACTTGAGGGCAGGGGTGAATCCCATGGGTGAATGCAAACAAAAGCTATTGCAAATAATCTGTTGCAATCTGTTCATTACACGATTACTACACTATCTGTTTAAAGACTACTGGTGCCTATTCTGAGTAACCTGTGCCACCTTGGTATCACTTACCCAAACCTACAAATATGCGAGTGTAAGGGGTCTGGAATTTGCTATAAAGTCTATGCTATAATAAATATTTGTAGGCTCAAACAACGCTATTCTAATACTTATTTTAATACATATTTTAAATAGAAAAGACATATAGCCTGTAAATTAAATTTTTAGAAAAAAATCAGCACAGGGGAAAATATATGGAACAGAAGTTGCCAGTACATATAAAAGGATAACATAAAATTGCTAGCAATGATGAGCAGATTGAAACACAATCATACAGGCAATGCAAACACAACAGCTGCTTGGGGCATACTCTTTGTTTATAATTAAGGCTTATATGTTTACCTTTTACAGAAATATAGGATGAAAACAAGTCAATGGGGCAGATATATCAAAAGCTAAATTGTCTTTTTCAGTCCAAATGTCTTATTTTTTCAGCGCTTGTTTTTCTGCTAGTGCTTCCTTGCTTTGTTATCTCAGTTATCAAAGCATTTTTCACAGTCCCCACTATTTTCCTCTTTTTTCAAGCTTTGACCAGGTGTACTTTTTCTATATATAGGCCTGCACCAAACTGTATCAGTCCACTGAGGTTTATTTACATGGGGTTTCGCTAAATAAAGTCTATGGGAAATATTTTATCACAGGTATCACAGCAATCTGTGCGGAAGCTTCCAAAAGACATATTTGGATCTAATTCAGTGTTCTGTTTGTTGCATTGAGTTCCATTGCTAGTAGTGCTAGTATAACCTGTGTGAGAACGCGAAGCAACACAGAGCATCCCTAGACAGACTGCAGAGGATAGCATGTAACTAGGCCTATCTATGGCCCTGCATGCCAGCACTAAATAATTAGCAGCCTCCCTGCATTCTCCTGCTCACTGTTGCAATACATTTGGAAGTTGTTGTTTTTTCTGAATCATCATAATGAATTCCTATCTTTCTCAGTGCTGGGAATATAAGGAAATGTGAGCTGGACCTCAAAAAAGTAGTAATGAGTTAATGTGTTGTGCTTCAGAAAGAGCAGTCAGACGTTGCAAGCTCACTAAACACACAAGCTTGGGACAGGTTTTACGTTTACTGATGAGAAGTCAACTCGTATTGCAATAATTGTGAGACTGTGGAGAGGAAACTGGGGAAAGTGTTTGCTAAAATCTATCTATCCATCATTTCAATACAAATAAAGTAGTAGTAGTAATGGATGGGGAGCTCCACTACTGGGGACTCAGTATAGACCTGTATAATGGATATGTGGGCTGTTTTATGAACACAGGTGTGTAATTACATAAGGGCAGTTGCCAATAGCAATTAATCAGGTCTTTACTTTTATTTTCATATGTACTGGTACAGGAAGAGAAAAAATGATGATACGATTTTATTGGTGCGTGTATGGGCAGCTTTGGGGCTTCCCATTCCTAGTATGGGCTCTGTGGTTCCTGGTATGTATTTATACATCTTATATTATTATTATTATTAACATTTATTTATAAAGTGCCAACATATTCCGCAGCGCTGTACAATAGGTGGGTTTCATACATTGGACATACAGAGTAACATATAAAGCAATCAATAAGCGATACAAGAGGTGAAGAGAGCCCTGCCCAAAAGAGCTTACAATCTACAAGATATGTTAGAGAAGTGTAAATAAACAACTGCTTAATCTACACATTTCTGGAATATAACTACAAATTAACAGATATATTTTCTGTAAGCTCTGCCGCTGGCACTTTATAACTTGATTGTCAGTCTCTTAGATATTATGATCTATGGCACACATGTGGTTAAGTAAAGAAACCTTTCCCTGGCATGTGTTCATTTGGCTGCCTTCTCTTTGTCCATGGGAGGCATCACTGGAGATTTTAACCCTTTCCTTGCTTTAGATTGCAGAACCAACAGATCTGACTCTAAAGCACCACTTTGCTAGAGCAAACTCAGCATTTCTGGACTATGGTTTAAAATATATAGGGGATATGCTGATGACTGAAATACTATAGAAACATATTTCATCTAGCTCCAAACACTATAAACACCACTATCTGACCCTTTGTGATAAAGTAACATTTTCTGGAGAAAATGCAGGTTAATGCTTGCAGGAGTCCCAGTGGGAAAGAGAAAATAAAGAGACAGGGCTTAGTAAACTTAATTCTGCCTTTTTGGCCCACATACTTTTGGAACATAAGGGGATGGTCTCCTTCACCTTGCTCTTTAGATGGCCCTGCCTTGAACCCCACACAGAAGTTGATGTAAAACTAAATTACCTAATGATCTTTAAATAGGAGCTTTTTGCATTTAATTTAAATAATTGCAAGTAAATTGCTTTTTGTGTGTGTATTGGGTGACAGAAGCATTTGGTTTATATGGTGCATAACGTATCAGTAATGTGATACAGGCAAGAAAAACAGAAATACCGGGTGGGAGAGCAGATCACTTCCTGTAGCTGCACGTGTAAACAATGAACTAACTACAGACAATAATCTAACTACAGATGAAACATTACTCATCCAGCCTGCACATTCTTACAAATATTGGGCACTGGGGAGGAGGGGGGGAGCACATATTTAATTCCCCCCCAGCTGTTTGGAAGTTGGGTGAGTGAGGGGAAGATCTGCTAACTTGGGTAGCTAATGCTTTATTGTAGGCATAGATTATATCAAAAGGCCACTTTTCCTGCTATGCTGTGCTTAGCACAGGAAGAATGCCAGTATCATGCACCATCATGCTACTGTCACTTTTGAATTCTCTTGGGGGTTTACAAAGAGAAAAATAGGTATAGTGGTCCTTTATTTCAATGGGGTTGTACTCATTTTGCAAGTGTGGAATGCAGATGAAATACAACTTGATGCAATCCACCTGCATTTGGAATTTCCCTGCAGCTAGGGTTGCCACCTCACCTCTTTAATACCGGCTACATATTGAATCCACATCCTGCATGGCTGATTGGCAGTTTATTTAGATGCATGCTGCAGACTAAACTGATTTATGTGCAGCCATGCAGCATGCATCTAATTTATTTGCTAACTAGCCATACAGGATGTGGACTTCATATATGGGGTGAGGTGGCAACCCTAGTTGCAGCAGAGCTTGTGCAACCTTATGGAAAAGTACAGTTTGGTTTTTTTCTGCATTCCCCTCTGGTGGAGATCTACCTTAATCTAGCCTGACATGGGCCAATATTAGCTTCCAATTTGGCCACTCCAGACCAAATCAGGATGCCTAAACGTGGCCATACACACAAGGTTGCCAAATGAGCGAATCTTTCTCCCCAATATGCCCACCTTGGGTGAGTGATATAGTGCTAATGTTATATAGGGCCAAACAATCATATTACAATGAAGGGGATACAGGAGGCCAGAGTGAGGATTACATCAATGAGCTGATGTGGTCCTCGATCCAACAGAAAAATCAAGCTTTCCCAAAACCATCTGGCTGATTTTTGGCCAGATATTGGTCAGGGAGGCCTATTGGGGGGCCCCATACACAGGCATATGAGCTGCCGAATTGGTCTGAAGGACCAGATTGGGTCATTGCTCTGGTCCTGAATTGTCCCCAGTTATGAGCAGATCATTGGCTTGAGATCAGTCAGTCAGTCATGAATATATATTATAAAATGCCCCATATGTTCAGACAACCTATAAAATGCAGCTGAAGAGAAAGCCAACAAAGTGCATAAGAATTACAAGTACAAGAAGGAAATAGGCACAAAGTCAAGATCAAATTAATCTTATCTATTTTTTGTGTAACTGGTCCTTTAAAATGTTAGCTGGTTTTAAAAGCTGGTAGGTCTGTGCCTTGATAAGATAAAGCTTTTTTTCCATTGAATATTGAAGTCTAGTAAATGGCTTGGCAAACTAAGGGTACAATCATTATCTCAGTGATGACACGAGGTTCACTGATGTCTCTCCAGCTGCGTTTCACAAAGTGGAGGACTTAAGCAAACAGTTGAACTGACGTGCCTGGACTTGCCTCTTTCTAACTGAGTGTTTTCGCTTTTTTTAACGTGAAATGGCCCAGAAAACAGGGAAGTGGTTTCAGTTAAAATATTCGGCTCGATAGAATGTCACATTGTGAGCTAGATCTCTGTGTGTTTTTATCAGTGATGTGAAAAGAAAGGCAAATTACAGGAAATGCTGGTATTAGGAAATAAGGAATTAAGAAATAAAAGTGTGTACAAATATTTATGTGTATACGACCATACAGCTGCACGGGTTGCAGCCTTTTGAAGACAGGTAATAAGTTCAGCTCTACTTTGCTGGGTAACTGAGGCTGCAACCACATGAGATGCATATCCAACAAACCTTAAAGGACAATGAAAGCTTAATATGCATAGGCGGAGGGTGACTTTTTTGTTTGGGGAGGCTAAAGATGGGCCGTACACAGACTGACCTACAGCTAATGTGACACTTAGTGGATTCACTGCTGGTGTAAAAATTTAACCTCCCAACTACCTCTTGCCGTTCCCACTGACTCCCAGGGATACTGTGCAAAAGTGCGGGTGGGGGTGATTTTTTTTAACCCTAAAATGCTTTGGATGTAAAAGCATTCATACGTGCACTTCTGTTAGGGGTTCTCTATACATTTGTGTTTGTGATCAGTTAGCTTCAAGGGGTAGTTCACCTTTAAATTAACTTTTAATATGATGTAGACACTGATATTCTGAGACAATTTGTAATTGGTCCTCTTTTATTTTTAATGTTTTTTTCGGTTATTTAGCTTATTGTTCAGCAGCTCTCCATTTGGTATTTCAGCAGCTATCTGGTTGCTAGGGTCTTATTTACCAGGTAGTGGTTTAAACAAGAGATGGGAATATGAATAGTTAAGGGGCCTGCATGGAAAAATAAAACTGTAGCCTCACAGAGCAATACTTTTTGGTCAGTGACCCTCATTTGAAAGCTGGAAAGAGGCAGAAGCGAAAGGCAAATTATTCAAAAACTATAAAAGATTAACTAGGAAGACCAATTACAAAGTTGCTAGGAACAGGCCATTCTATAACATACTACAAGTTAACTTAAAAGTGAACCTCCCCTTTAGATGTGTTTAAGTTAGCTTTAATTTAACTTTATAGAGAGAGAGGCAGCAGGTACTGACATCCCACGCACGTCTTTATATACAAAACCAGCACATTATATACAGTGAGACACAGTCTTTATATACAAAACCAGCACATGATATACAGTGAGACACAGTCTTTATATACAAAACCAGCATATTATATGCCATGAGGAGCAGTGGGTACTGATGGCAGATATTCAGGCCCTGGCACTATAACACTGGCACTGATACACAACATTGGCTCCACTGTAACTAACTAGAAATAAAAAAAAAACAATGACAAAAGTAAAAGAAAAATAGAAAGCAAAAAACCATAACAAATATATAAAAGCACAATGAGCTTTGTCAGGGGGAAAAGTTAACTTACCCTCCATCTGTTAGGGTAGGGGATAGGGATATTATGTCAGGTGACAAAAAACAATTTAATTTCAGCTAGTGGGTCAGACTTTAGAACATATACAGTATAGTACTTGTGTATAGTACCTGTGGGATGAAAACTGCAGCAAAAGCTCAGAATTGGTTCTTGGGTAAAGTTTACAGCCTGCAGATTCTTCTTTTTTTAGTCTTCAATTCTGCACTGCCTCCAGTTTGCAAAATCTCCCGATCCCTGTCAGCATCTGCCCCTTGATTGGTCAGTTTTACTGCCTGTCAAGAAAGCTGTGCTCTGATTGGACAATCCACAAGAAGAAAGATCCAATCAGAGCACAGCTGATTTCTGCAGAACCTGGAGAAGATTTGCAGGGCCGTGCAGAAACAGAGCCAGGCTTTAAGGTGCTAAAGCAGGTTTGGGGAGGCTTAGCCTCCCCAAGCCTTATTGAAAATCCGCCTATGTTAATATAAATTAAAAGTTATTCTAAAGGCATTCTTTTTGAGTACTTACTGCATATCTAAATTCCCAGATCCCTGCTTGCCTCTCTGAGATATGGTGCTGGCAGCCTACAGCAGTGTGAATACTCCAGTGACATCACTGAAATCTCTCTCCCCTTCCTGTAGGTGCCAGTGGCAGCCTTCCTATTCTCTGAGCATGTGTGTAACTTGATCCTGTCTGCTGTTCTGAGCTACACATGCCCACCAGCCAATCAGAAGCGGATCTACCAGAGGGGAGGGGGGGAGGGAATGAAACACATGTGCAGTATGAAGCAAGGAGGGAAAGGAAGGGAGAATACCTTTTTAGAGATGGCTGCCTGTTCTCGAAAATGTGAAGTAAGTGTGACTGAGTAAATATTTGATTAGATGAGCCAAAAGTGTGGTGTTTTTACTAAACAATAGGAGGACTATTGGGCAGTATGCTTTTTAAATTTTGACTTGCATTCTCCTTTAAAGGGGAACTATCACAAATATGAAAATTTAATATAAATTCATCGTGCTAAAATAAAAAACAATTGAAATACAATCAATAAAAAATTCTGACCCATCACTGAAATAATCATAAAATAAGTTAATTTCACCATGTTCCTCTAGCATCTGTCTCTCTTCCATCTCTCTTTATACAGGAGCTGGGAGTCTGGTTTGAAAGACAGTTAGATCCAATATATCATTTAGGAGGTCTCCTTTTTGCCAAGAAGATGATTTATAGCTCTTACTTTTTTTTACATCACCAGAAATCCTGCCTTTGTCTACATGCCAGATTTGTGCCACAGTCAGTTATTTGCTAGGTTTAGGGATCAGTTATTTGAATGAAGTCTAATACATGTGCTAGAAAATGGAGCCCTCCTTAAAGGAGACATCATATAAAATCAAGAATGTACCGGTGAATTATACTCCTTTAAATATAGAAGGATTGTGCTTAAAAAAGTTTCAGACTGATTTATTGAGAAATGCCCCCAAAACCCCACTAGTCCCGCCCATCTGTTCCACTTCCTGCTGGCTGAATTCTCTGGATGAGCTGGGGAGCCTGTGGCTCTCAGTACACTGCACTGTAGGATAGGGGCCAATCAGCAGCTAGGGTGACCTGATAGGGAACTGAAGCCTGTCTTTGCTTGTGTGAGTGCAAGGCTGTGATTGGCTCTTCCCCTCCTGAGATGCTTCTGGCAGGGACTGTTAGGACACACCCACCCTTCATTTGAAAAACGGACAGAGAACTGATAGGATCTATAGGGAGCTCCAATAAACGGGCCATTTTTACAGAGAGGATTAATGTTTAGCCCAAAGTGAAACCAGCACCATATATTATTCATACTTGCCAACAAAATTAGGGTTATTTCCATTTATCCAGTATGTCTCCTTTAAAAGTTATATTGGATCTAACTGTCAAACAAAATGTGACACCCGACTCCTGCATGAAGAGAGAATAAAGAGAGACATGCTGAGAGGGGGAGAGTGAAGAGTAACAATGATTATTTCAGAAATTATACAGAATTTGTAATTTACTATATTACTATAGTTTCCCTATAAGTGAACAGTTAGAAAACTGCCCAAATGTTTTTGGGTTTAGTTGGTGCAAGGTCAGTCCCCCTTATGACTAAGAATCTGATGTGTTTGGTTAGTGCCAGACTGGCAAGGGTTTATTTTGTGGTTTTATTTTTCCTCTGTGGTGTAAGTCTGAATAAAACTGGTTGTGAGTCACTTAACCCTACCTGCACACCAAGGGTAACCCTTTACTTTAGTAGAACTCTTTGTATATAGTTGTCAGCATACAGATCTGACAGTTGCACTAAATACAGTGAATCTTAAATGAGAAAAAAATCTTTAGTGTATTTTCCCAGGAATAAAAGGTTGCAGGTGTTTTTAACTTTGTACCCATTTGGTGGCTTTTTGTGAGTTAACACAACTCGTGCTCCTCTGTGGTGACTGTACCCACAGGAATGTCACGCACATGAAACAATGCATGTTGGACCTCATTTCCATTTGGGTTAAGTGTGACTCTATGGTTGCAGTCCCTGGACAGAAAAATGGAGTGTGCTGATTGCAATGTCATTAAAAGTACCCATTCGTGCAGAATTTCATCTGAAATGATCCTTGCTGTGTGTGCTCCTTTAACTGGTTTTCATCCATTTTCATACAAACAAAGTGTATATTACTGTCACAAAGCAACAGGCAAAATAGGCAGTTTTATATTTCAGGCAGTAAATGTCTTGTCATGGTTTGATTGCCAATTATATTGCGATTATCTAAAAAACACATCTAAATATATACTGTATTATATTGGCTATGCTGTGACTGGCATTAGGCAGGGAAGTAATACAAACAAAGAAAATACAGACACATCTTTGGCATGATCATTTTATTAATAACTGACAAATACAATGTAATTGTGAAATAAATGGTAATTACTAAATATACAGAGTTTTGCTCAGAAGGAGTCGCTTTGAAGAAAGTATACAAAGATGGCATACATTTAATTCTGTACATTGTGATGTTGTACACGGATTACAATAAACAGTTTTCAGATACCTTAAAATAATAAGTATTAATGCACTCAAGTATTTTTCCATACAAAAATTATTACATCATAACTGCACTGGTAATTACATTTGCATCTTACTGGAAAATTCCATAGTGGGAGGATTTGCCAACAGTGGCTTCAGAGGGGATTGGTTACAGAACATTCAGCTTTACAATGTAATGCATATAAATATATAAATTTGTTTCCCTGTGTTATGCAGAGTGGCTCTATTCAGCAGTTATTTGGCTGTGACTATATATATACAGTATATTTATATCTATAGTCTTTTATTTTGCTCCATTGAATAGCTGATTATAGGGTACTATGTACTACTTACTATGATAATGTGTCTGCATACATAGAAAAAAACTATTGACAATATACGTATATGGGAGATAGCATAAGGAATAAGGAAATCATCACAACAATAGGAATCAGTGTATACTGTTTGCTCATTTTGTCCCTCTTACAAATGTAAAAGGAAAGAACTGTGTGATTCAAAATGATAAGACCAAATCTGGAGGTTTTATGTTTGGTCTTATTGATCGAAAGTGAACTTTCAGTTTTATTCAACACCATAAAAGGGGAGGAGGGAATCCTAAGAGCTTAAGCTACAAGTTGAATACAAATCTTTATATTGGATCCCATGATGCAGTGCCATAAGCATATTTAAAGTTGAAACAGATACAGAAAGTTTAGAAAAACTTGTTAAAAAATGTGCGTGTTTGGGTATAGAGTGGGGATGTAGGGAAAGCTTATTAATTAATGAAATTGTTTTCTAATGCAGAAATGGATGGTATGGATGCAGGTATGGATGAGTTACTCTTGGGCAGGGCCTGATGTTAACTGCAACAGTTAAAATAAAAGTATAAGAAAGTAGTAACCAAAATGTATTCTCCTAGTTGCTTGAATACAGCCCTTCACTATGGAAGTGTATCCTTCTGCTTAGATAGGGCCATGCGAGGAGGCTTAGTTGTCCATGTAGCTCATCTCGTGTAAGGCTTTTTATAAATTACAGTGTTTAAATGGAAACTATACAATCCCTGAGTTATTTAGATATAGGGGAATTGATCTGCTCTTGCACTGGTATGTCAGTATCATCTATCCAGGAAATCAACCCGTCTGGGTGCTCAGGAAAGACATTGCCTTTCCGCAAGTAGCTCATAATTCTGATATTGAACCCCACATGGACCCATTACTAATGCCCTTGGCTGATCGTAGGTTCCTGTTACTTGCCCTTAACACTACCAGATCCCTATTGCTGGACTCTCATTGTGTTCTTGAACTTGCCATGCCTTGACTTTTAACTTTCTTAACCCTTTGTTACCTTGCCTGGACTTTGCCTTGTAGCCTATTACTTAACTTCCGTACCAAACTTGCCTGTGATACCTGCTTTACCTCTCTGGCCTGCTACCTAACTTGCCTGATACACTTGCACTCTCTGCATTAGAGATGTGGTCCACCCCACTATATCACTCCTGCTGCCTGTTCCTCAGTACCAGCTTCTTCCTTAAGGTTCCCATACACACACCAATATAATCAAAAGAAACATGGTTTCATGCAATATTCAGTGCATGTATGGTGGGTTGACAAGGCAACCAATATCGGCAAAAGTCTTGGATATTGGTTGTCTCCTCGATCAGCCAGGGTGAAAAATTTATATGGTGTCCGAACGTCGGCAGTAGCTTAATGCTGAACCGTCAGATAGGGGGATAGGGGAATTTTATTGTTTCTAAATGCATATATGACGACTCAGCTCTTTACATTAGTGGAGTGGATGAACCATCTTTCTTGCAACCAATGGTCATAGTAAGATCATTATTGTAATGTTTACGCCCACCTTTAGTCCTCACTAACTTTTCCTGTCGCCAGTGGCCCTTATAATTAGAACTTTAGAATTTTCCTCTGTATATCATTGAGCATTAAGAAAATGTTGCAATTTACTATTTTTTATGAGACTTAAATTTGCAGTTTTTCTGTCCTTTCCTTCATGGGATTTCATTTCATTTGATCATCTTGTACCACTTGCTTTAGCTTTCCTTATCAGAACCTGCACAAAACATCACAAATCGTCTGCTTTGGAATAAAGATTTCACTTTGTCCATCATCTCAGTATAGACTTAGAGAAGCCCAGCCTTTCCCTGGCATTTCTGAGTTCACCTAATATGGTTACCATTCTCATTAAGAATCTATTCCATTCATATGCTTTACCACTCTTTAGGGACAATTTACTAAGACTGGAGGCAAATTGTACCTATTCTTTCAAATTATAACTGGTAGAAGAGTGATAAAAAATTGCTGATTGGTTGCTAGGGGCAACTGCATTTGTGCAATCAAGTTTAAACACTGTCCCTATCGCTAACCCCTAGCTAAAAATGCAGAGTAGCGCAGCTGCGTACCTGGCCGACATCTCCTTAGCAACTAAAGACACTTCGGGTCTCACCGCCGACACGGACCCTGCTTGCGCAGTTTAAGCTGATTTCCTGCTAACTCCAACTGCACATGCACAAGCAGGTTCGTGTTGGCAGAGAGACCCGAAGAGTCTTCAGTTGCTAAGAAGATGTTGACCAGGTACGCTGCTGCAATACTCTGCTGCTTTAGCTAGGGGTTAGCAATAGGGACAGTATTTAAACTTAGAAACTATGCGATAAGGGAGAGGTGAGGGGGGTCAAGGCAGTGATAGTTAAGGGGGCTTTTAGTGCCTGGGTGTATAGTTCTCATTTAAAGAGTTTTCTTTTTTAATAGTAATGTACTGAGCTAGTGCATATTCTGTCAAATGGCTCTACAAGCAGGTTGTTTCCACTTTCAGTGTTGGGCTGGGTCTCCTAAACCCCACTAGAGACGCTTACACTCTGGGTCCACTCTTACAGAATTAGATAGTGCCAAATGCTCTATAGGTTTGTTTGGTATTGTTTTAGGTTGGGGCTCACCAGAATATCCTGTTAGGCCAGTATGCTACTGACCCCATTCTTTAAAAACCCAGTAATACAAGGGATAGCTTTTTGTGTACCCAAAACAACATATCTAATCTTTACATAAAATGTTAGCAGCCATATTTATGTATCTATACTAATAAACAGCATTTATTGTGGTAAATAAATAGATTGTGCTGCTCAGGTCTGGCCTAGAATTTAAAATAGGCCCTGACATTTGATGTAGACAGATGTAAATAGTGCTGTCTATGGCTTCCTATAGCAGCCCCTGTAGCATTAGCCAGAATCTACAGATTGTCAGTCTGGGCCCAGTGTTACTGTTTTAATCTGTTGAATGCTTTCTGGGAAACATGCAGTTTAGTAGCTCCTGACCATGGGTATAATACAAATATACAGAGAGCAAGAATTTGTCCTTGCAATAAGTTATGCCTTCATAGTCATAGGGAAGTGATTATGTGCTCATAAAATTGGTACATCTTTCTTTTGGCTGAGACCATCAAATCTCTTGGGCAACAGTGCTCTCCTGTAATGCAATGTCTGCAAGTAACTTATGGGTTTAAGTATCTATTATAGTCTTGGGGACTGAAATATTTTGGAGCACAGTAAAACATGTTTAGGACAGAAGGAATCAGAGAAGAAGACATATAAATGGTGCCACAGTTAGAAGAAATGTTGATGCACAAATACAGTTATATAATATTATATTTTATGATATTTATTATATGCCTATATTACCTGTTTGTAAAAACTCTCTAGCCTTATTTATCTTACAGAAGTAGATATGGTAAACTGAGAATAAGCACATCAATACCAATTGGACAAAAAAACACACAACGTGGGAACAATTTAGTGACTGTCATCTAAACATATCTTTCATTTCCAGTACAAAAATTCAAACTAATGGAACCTTTATAGGGAGTGTTGATCTGCCTATAAATGGTTACAGTTCAAAATGGATTTGGAGGGCGCTCGGGTGCAAAGAAGACAACTTTGACAGATATCTTTTTTTTACTTTCTTTCTTTTTAGATAACAAAGGCCTTTTTTTCTGGGTGCACACTTCGGAGATTCATCCAGGACTCCTCTCTAATACTATATCTCACAGCCATGTAGGGAGTGAAAGGGTCACAGGATGTAATTTTATTTTACTTCCCAGGTATGAATTTGGGTGGGGGCATTTCAGTATCTCACTGGGAATTTATGATTGGGGGTATTCAGTGGTATCACCATGCAATTTAGAGTCATTTGCCATGACTAAAGGTGGTGGATAATTCTATTTGCTTGGAATTATTTCTGTTTGTTTCTCAAGCCACTTTGGTGCTCTAAAGAAAAAGAGGTTATCATGCAAATGCTACAAGTACTATTATCTTTGTATTAATTGATGGATTTAAGTACAATACAGGTTATGAGAATGTATTAGTTGAAGGATAATAAAAATACGTATTTAAATATATTAATTTTAATGCTTGTAATTATGCTAAGGTTTGTGTATTTTATATGCATTTTTATATGGCAGCCCTACAGCAGACGACATGTGTTTCTCCTGAATTATTATATTGAAATGATATAACCTTTATCTCCAAGCATTTACAATATACTAGATATTGTATTTATGAGTTTTATTTCTTTAGTTTTATGTAACCACATTGGCATGCATATTAAAGAACTATTTACATTTGCCAAAGTGATGTGCATCTGTGTGCATGATTGATTACATTTTCAACCGCTGCTTTAGATAACTGAAATGTCATTTAAACTATATTACAATCATATTTTACATTGCAGGATACAGGACCGCGAAAATGTAATAGAACTGCGTGGCCTTCAAGTAAGATTTTTTTTTCATTACAGTGTCAACATAGCTAAATTGGTGCACACAGTTCCACGGCCAAAAAGTGCAAAATCTTGTAGTTTAGCATTAGTCAGAAATTCAGAATTCATTTAGTGCTCTTCTTTATTAGAATGACTAACACTGAATTCTAAGCATGATGGACACGAACACTGGTGCTGTTATATCAGCTTCAGTAAAAGATGTAGATGATGGCATCTAACACCTAATTTCTTTGCCTATTTATGTTGTTGTTACCCCAGTAACCCTGTACAACGCTGTAAGATATGTTGCCGCTTTATAAATAAACCATAATAATCATCATAAAATGCAATACACCTCACAGGAAGCTTTGTCAGGCTGTCCAGCCAACATTCCAAAATATTGCTGATATGGTTGGTACTTGTGCAAGATCACGACCTAGCACCAAGGATTATAAATATTTGAATGCTACATTTTCCAGTGCATTTATTTTGCAAGATGACATCAAATAAACACATCCGCCATGTGCAGGAGCCGGCAAGTTGTCAGCTTGTTGTTTAAGGGTAACAAACCTTCTATAGCAGTGACGCTCTACCCAAATGTTGCCAGACTACAGCATCTTGCATTTTTCAGCATATTATCATTATCTAAATGTGTTGTCCAGCAGCAACAGAGATGGATTCTTGCAGCAACACTGTACAAAATCAGGTTCTTCGGCCCCTGTACTTAAGGTTGGGATGCCTACAGCTAAGCGGGCAAGAGTGCCTAGTTTTAGGGAAGGCTTAATATGCCCCATTTAACAATGATCACCCAATTCTGACAACAGTTTTGCTATCCAGAACATGCAGTTTCAGGCTCACCAGTTGAATAGGACATTTTGTCCAAGTGTCATAAAATAAATCTGACTGCAGCCTCCAGATTGCACCGAAGAAAAAAACACCTGGGGAAAGAAGAGTTTGTGTTACTACTTTGCATAAAATAAACATTGCATGTTCGAACACTCGGGGCACATTTCTGATTGCTCCAGCCTTTTGGCTTCATATAGGAAATATGGAGCGTATTAAGAAGGGTAAAAATACCTTATTAGTGAAGGTTTTTGTTCTTGAGTGGGCTTTTTTGACTAAGAAAAAGTTTGGCACCTGTCAGGGAAAAATCCTCAACTAAAGAGGTATTTTTGCCCAAATAGCTCAAGCAATCATAAATATTCCCCTCAATGTATCTAAATAGAGTGATACATAATTAGTACCATATTAAAACTGGCTTTTAAGGGATGCTGCAGCTGCTGTTAGATTTGATTTAACAGAATATTATATACTACAATATGTCAACAATGGGCTATATTACAAACAAATAGTTTTTGAGCTGTGATGGATACTTTACCTTGTCATTTCTTTCACATAGAAATTTCAGCTTTTGAGCCTTCTTGTGCATGAAGACACCCTCTAAGCTTCCGGTTTCACCAGACCGAAGTTCAATTGCTTTCTCTCCCCAACCCATGATCTGGTTAGACTGGAGGTAAGCTAAAAAAATGAACATTAATATTAGTATTTATCAATGGTATTCTTTTTCTAGTTTGTAGAAGTGCAATCAAAACTAAAAATCCCTCTGTATAAACAAACCCCTTCCTTGCCCTAGCTGCTTCCTTTTTTCCACATATAAATTATACTTTAATGCATTCAATGATAATGAATTATTTTCTCTAATGGTTAACAAGTTTGTTAAATAAAAACAGATCATCTGTGTAAATGCATTTTTCTAATCCCTTAATGTTTTATTGTAAATTGATTGAGACAAATAGGGGTTCATAGTACAAGAGGGATTGCAGTTGCCTTTATCATCTGATAAATGTTTATAGTCTGCTACCTGACAAAACAGCAATAGCTTTGTGTCTGTGTGATAGCAAATTGCAGCCTACAGGTTGAGCCTGATTATGATATTGATTAACATTATGTAGTGCCTGGAAGAGCAAAGTCAAATATCGACTATATAATGGTCTGATTGAGCTCTCGCAGAAGAGTTTTGCCGCAATGTCTGCATATTTATTGAATTTGAAATAATTAGCTTGATATACAGTACGTGATACTAAAAAAATATCTTTGTAACAATTAAAATAAACCCCATGCTTACTGGTGAAGCATTTGCACTTCCATTCTCTGACACTCAGAACATTATATCAGATAGATATATCTGCCACTTATATGTCACTTGGCATAAAAAAAAAGCATTTTATTTAAAGCAAAGGCATCTCATAAAAAGCCTATGATTAAGTGCTCCTTCTTTAACTGCACCATGTTATTTTCAGTGGTCCAGTTTTTTGTGCCAGTCTTTTTCATTATGTAGCGATTCATTTGAAATTCTCTCCTTCACTGCCTTTGTTTTGTATTTGGATATCAAGAGGGAAAATAACCCATAATAAGCGGTGAACACATACAGTTAATAAGAGACACAGAGCTACTAGTAGCAGCTCCTTGTCACAGCGACAAAAATAGACAATGCTGAATAATAATTTATGTTTCTATGTGTATTTTAGCTGAGGCAATTCTCTGTATTGTCTATGGCAGGGTATTTTCTGGCATTTAGTAGCTGTGACAAGTTTCTCCGTGTGTCTTTACCCTAACTCTACATATGTATGGGAAGAGGTTTTGGGGGTGTACTAATGAGGTGTTGTAATAAAACTCTACATATGTATGGGGAGAGGTATAGGGGGTGTATTAATGGGGTTTTGTAATAAAAGGGGTACCTAATAAAAGTTTACCCACATAGCAACCAATCAGATGTGTATTTTTAAACAGTTGATCAGTAAATTGGTTGCTATGGGCTACTAGAAAACTTGACACTATTTATAACATTTCTTTAAATATTCCAAAGTCTAGTAAGCCACGGCAACAAAACACTTGATTGCTTTTAAATGGCTGACCTGCTGATTGGTTCCTGTGTCTTGTTTGAGCTATATCAAGCAATCTAGACAAGACAAAACTGTGATGTACCACTGGTGTTTTACATTTACAATCATAATTGATATGATTATGCTTGTGGCAAATCAGTTGTGAAGTGAAGAGTACATACCGACAGAGGCAGGCATTTCCCCCCACTGCAAAATTGTTTCTTTTGTGAAGCGTCCATATGTATCAATGTAAACTCCTTCATCTTCGTAGCTCACCAACAGTTCCATGCCATTTGTGTTGGGGAGAATGATGATAGCATGTGGGTGAATATTCCCTTGCATCTGAAGTCACAATAGATTGCAATTAATATATTTTATTCATAAAAACACACTTGCAACTACTTCTGTGAAATTATTGGTTAAATGCTGGTTATGATCATGGGAAACATTGCGAATGTCCTTTTGCAATGAGATCTATAGCCCATTGGATTGGATTTTTTTTTTAATGACAGCAATTCTTTAATCCCAAATGCAAAAATTACTATATTCTTTCATTCAACTGTAGTTAATTTAATATTCATATTGCCACTAATTTATTTTAATATAATGTTTTATTTTTCTGTCTGAGTAGCTTAAGAGAGAGGTGTTAAAGGGATAATGTCCTAGAGCTATTCCAAAACATGTTCGTCTTTAAAGTTTTATGGCCTGTGGACTCATGCCTTAGGGCAGTGATCCCCAACCAGTGGTTCGTGAGCAACATGTTGCTCCCCAACCCCTTGGATGTTGCTCCCAGGGGCCTCAAGGCAGGTGCTTATTTTTGAATTCCAGGCTTTTGGGAAAGTTTTGGTTGCATAAAACCCAGTGTAAAGCCAAACAGAGTCTTCTATAGGCTGCCAGTCCACATAGGGGCTACCAAATAGCCAATAATAGCTCTTATGTGCACCACAAGGAACCTTTTCCATGCTTGTGTTGCTCCCCAACACCTTTTCCATTCAAATGTGGCTCATGAGTATAAAAGGTTGGGGATCCCTGCCTTAGGGTCAGCAAGGTAACCTCTCACGGTGTATTAGTTCACATTTAGTTGAGGGTACACTATTAAAGGCACAGTATATACAGTAAACACTTGCTATAATGAGTACATTTGATAGGAGTTGTGTTGAAATTACATTATGACTATTGTTTTAATTAAAAAAAACAGATCTTCCTGTTATAAGGCACTCATTTGAAAGTTGGGCAATGTTCACTGAACTCATCTTCCCCTTCCTTTATAGACAGGGCAATTTGTTGAGCTCCCTATCTACCTTTGAACAAACAACCCCCCATCTTCTATAGGCAGCTGCCTTTGAGCAGCTCATTATCAGGGGCTTCTCTGTGGATTGGTAATTAGTTTTATCAGCTTCCTTCAGGCTCTTTGATTTAAAGCAATACAATTTTAGGAGTTTATAACAATGTGCATTATATTGTATGTATGTATCTACAGTATATATATATTTATATATAACAGGACGGACCAGCACTCCAATCATGTTAAACTTGTGCTTTATTTTTACATGCTGCATGTAGAAATAAATAAAAAATAGAATAAAGTATTAAAAAAAAGTTGAACAAGATTAGGGTGCTGGACTTTCCTGTTGGACCTTTCATTGTTATATATATATATATATATATATACACACACACACATACACACACACATATATATATATATATATATATATATATATATATATATATACACACACACACATACACACATATATATATATATATATATATATATATATATATATATATATATATATATATATATATATATATATATATATATATATATATATATATATATATATATATATATATGCAAAATGGAATAAGGAGATATAGCAAACTTGGAACACATTAGAATTAAAATATGTTCCACAGTTTATATCTACATACAGTATACTGTATCTATGCATGTACTTGTTTGTAAAGCAAATACACCCTCATATATTTACACAGCCAAGTGCTTAAGCTGCTGCAACATTTACATATTCTGACTCACTAGCTAAATAAACAAGTGGCAATTGGCAAGCGTAACAGTAAATTAAAGTAAAAAAAAAACTACTTGCCAGACTGAAAAAACTCAGGCCCACCACTCCCGTCCCCTCCTCTGCTACCACTATCCGTAACACTAACACCGGCATCCACAGGCGGAGAGCAATTTTAATTCGTTGCCTTGGTGTTTTCATGAGCAATTGAAGTGAAAAGAGATGGGAACGGGGCTTAAATCCTTGACAGTAACAGTAAAAAGGAAAAAAAAGCGTCAAGCTTTCTCTGTTCCAGGCAATCTGTTACCCCGAAGCTCTCCCAGGATGCATGATATAGAATCCACTCTCGGAATAATGTCCTTTTAAATCAAGTGACCCTTTACGATCAAAGAATACTGCTGTACAGATAGAAAACTGTAGAGGAGCGTCACTTTATTTCAGATCTGTGACACCGAGCGGGGAGGGGAGATGTGTATTTTTAGAAGATTTTTTTTCCCTCTTTTCCCAAAGAAAAGAGCACAACTGCAAATAAACCTCCAAGGGGATCCTTAAGTTAAGAACATCATTTATTTGAGAAATATTATTATAGTCTGCTCTACTTTTTAATGAGTAAGGCGAGATTTCTTTTAACCTCAATTAGTTTTAAATTAATTATTTTGCCATAGATGAATTCCAGGTGGTGATGGAATGGTCTGCCAGACTATAAATGTTTAATGTATTGGCATGTGCTTGTGCCTCTGCTGTCCTGTAGGGATGCTGTTGAAATGCCTCCACATCATTTTTGGTGTGATAAAATGTCAATGTTTCTTTGACACGCTGCAATGCCCACGCTATTTTATTGCTTTATGTACTGAGAATCAAGATTTATTGTGACTGCTTTGCCTTCACAGTCTCTGCTGGTGCATTTATTTAATTTATGTGCATGTTTTTGCTAAATAGAAAGTGGAAGACCATTCCACCCCCTCTATATTGCACTTCCAGTTTCTAGAACAGGACAGAATGGGAATGTAAATGCAGCATGGGAAAATGCAATAAATGAGAGTATCTGTATAGTAAATAGCAGAGGGAGGCTCATTTAGGTAATGAGAAGAGAGTGAAATCAGGGAGAGCATACACTTTGCATACATTGCTATGGCTGGAATCAAACCTTGGAACCCAGCTCTGCAAGGTAGCAATGCTTATCACTATGCTGCTAAATAAATTCATAAGGAGTCATTTTTCATTCCTCAGGTGCAAGTGTTAGAGCGCTAAGGGGCACAACAATGTTCATTTTACCAGTGGCACTGCTGCAAAAATCTGTTCCTCGTAACTTTTTCTGGGTAACTTTTAACTCCTGGTTTTAAAATCAGTTGGGCTCTCTGCACTAGCGATACAACCCGTTCCAACACTAAAATGTTTTTAAGCATTGGGGGTTGAGAAAGCCCCCTTAGGCCGACACAGTACCAGAATCACCTCTGTATCTAAAGATAAATGCTAAAATAAAGAAAATGCTATAATCTGCTCTGAGCACAAAGAAGGAGGCCCAAGCGAGCCCAGTCTTAACAGCTTGCAATAGGGAAAGGCAGTAAGTACAGGGCCCTGTTGCAGGCTGCACCTCCTGATACTCCCTCATTTCACATGTAAATGACTTGCAAGTTAGGGGCAGTAGGGGGGTTCCTGCATGCCCCATCCCCCCCGCATCCCCTTTTAGACAGAGCGCTGCCTAACACAAGCATGGCTGCATGCATGGGGATAGCACACTCTGTTCTTCTTCCTAAATGACCCCTAGAGAATAGACTGTTTATAAAAAAGTGGCCGGCTTCATGTTGTAGCTCCCACCCTTCTCAGCTACAGTCAGGTGATCCCAGTGGAGACAGTAAAAGGGCAACCATTTGGGGGTTTTAACCTTGAAAGCAAGCAAGTTTTAGGTAAAATTCCGTCCCTTTAGAGCATTTCTAGGTAGCTTAATGCACAGAATGTCTTAATGTCCTATATAAATATTGATAACAAGTGAGTGCAGAGGACCTCTTGTTGTTGTCCATATAAATTGTGTGGTCACAACCTCATTGCAGCCCCGCATAATGGTTTAAAATTTTTGTGGTTGAGCACAACTTTCCTTTTTTGCTAAAGTTTGATTAGGATATTATTACCTCTATCTCTTAGCAGCAAGTCCAAAGGATCAGTTTTGCATTCTAAGAGTGGGTACGCTATCAACCATAGCAGCCAAGAGCCAAGGATTATAGTTCATAGACCGCCCTCAATAACTATGGAAATGAACTATCACAGTTACATATTCATTCCCATTACTGTCTTAATATATTATGCATTACTGGTGTTACAGTGGGGTTTTTGTTTCCTGTTTAACCTCCTGTTCATACCACAGTTGTTAAATGGTTGATGACTAATTGTAAGTATATACACTATGTTTCCTGAAATGACTTACACATCCATAGATTGACAGTAGTTCTCAGTACAGCTGATGCTTTCTAGTTATTTTAATAGATTGCATCGGTATCTTGTGTGCTTTGTTTATCAGAAACAACAAATCTTCTTGTAAATGATAAGCAGCCAAAGAACTTATTTTGCTTTTTAGGTCAAGCCTTGCTGCCAATTGTTGTGCTCAGTTTGAAGTAAACAAGCTGCCAGCTTTCTCATATGGATATGCCAAGACACTGCTACCTAATTTTGACCCGAATCACTTCACCCTTCAGAAATGGGCCACAGGCCAGCACCAGATGCCGAGTACATTCATTTCTACCATCTATAAAACTGATGCATTCAGCGTTCATAAAGTCCAGAGCAGCACTGTGTAAGTAGAATATACTGGAATAATTTTTGCCACAAAAGGCTTAGATATTACCTTTGTTATATGAGGCACAAGGAATCTGGGAGTGCGTCCAAAGCTACAAAAATGTCTACCAATGTTAGTGACACTATTAGTGCATTATCAAATATTGTAGTTAGGACAAAACTCTTTTTGGAAGGATAATCAAATGTGCTTTCAGCAGATGCTGCAGAGCCTGAGAACCTCAAACAACTGCTGGAGCTGAAGAGAGTCTTAAAATGCAATGGTATAGATACATGGAAGTATGTCTATCGAACAGTGAAAGAGTTTGCCACAGTTCTTCTGAAGGAAATTTTGCAGCTTTCTTTGTCATTTGTGTTCTAGACTGAACACTCACTCCTTGACAAATATGCCCTAAATAGTCCCATACAAGCCAATAGATAGCAACAGCAGTATCTGTTTTACTTCATTTGATAAATATTTCCTATTAAAGGAGACATATTGGATAAATGGGAAAAACCCTAATTTAGTAGGCAATTATGAATAATATATGGTGCTGGTTTCACTTTGGGCTAAAATTGAATACTGTCTGCAAAAATGGCCCCTTTATTGGAGTTCCCTATAGAGTCTCTCAGGTCTCAGTCTGTGTTTCCGATGAAGGGTGGGTGTGTCCTAAACGTCCCTGCCAGAAGCACAGCAGGAGGGGATAGCCAATCACAGCCCTGCAGTCATACAAACAAAGACAAGCTTCAGTTCCCTATCAGGTCAGCCTAGCTGCTGATTGGTTCCCATCCTACAGTGCAGTGTACTGAGAGCCACTGGCTTCCCTGCACATCCAGAGAATTCAGCCAGCATGAAGTGGAACAGATGGGCGGGACTTTTTTGGCGATTTGCGCAAAATCGCCCCGCCGCGTCTGCCATCCCGCCGGCAACTTACATGTTCGCCGGTGGGATGGCAGGGGTAGGCAACTCGGGGAGATTAGTCGCCCGCGAACAGGGAGTTTTGTCGCGGGCGACTAATCTCCCCCGTGTGCCAGAGCCCTAAACCTCAAAAGTGAGCTTTAGACCAAGTAGTGAATATCATTTTGATGGGCTGCCACTATCCCCTTCCTTTTAAAAATGCACCTGTATCACTATAACTGGCACAAGCAGCCAAATAAAAGTTTTGATGGAATTTTTTTACATTATCTCCACATAAACTAAAGTTGTAAACAAAAGCTGAAGTGTATTAACATTTAGATTTAATATTCTTGTTTGAAATCTTATATCAACAGCAAATGTTATACACACATACCCTAATTCCTTAGCAGATTGTGTAAGGCTAGGCTTATAATACATATTCCCCTGTTTATAAAAGTATGGCTGCTTCCAATTCTATATGTAGCCATAATTACACATTAACCCGAATAGGAATGTTTTGTTATGTAGTGAGCTTTAACCTCATAAATTGCAGTTTGTGTAGGAGCTAAAATACCGCATGACCCTTACATATAAATAGGCCATATTTCCACTTTAAGTCTTATAAAGTTGTAAAAGTAGTTTACGAACATTTATGTGAATTCTCCAGCTTGACTTTCATATGCTGTCATTATTTCTTTTTGAGTGTTACTTTCCCTTAGCAGCCCTTGAGACATCCAGTTGTCAATAGAGCAGTAGGGATAAATGTAGGTCACCTTCACATTTGTTCCACTTAGTGATTTGGAGAAACATATTCCTGCTGAACACTGTTGAACAGATGAGTCTAGGCTAGCATGGGCAATGCTGCATTTTAGGTAGTGGAAACATAAATTCTATCATTTTGGGTTAAAGCTTAACATTTATTTAATGGTATGAATATGGAGACAAACATTTTTAACAACAGAAGCATATAGAAATGCCCATGTCATTTATAATAAAAATTATGTTACCATTCTTTTAAAGAACATAATAAAAACTGCAATTACATGGGAAAGTTTGTTATTTTCTACTTATTTGAAAGAAATGAAACAATAGTAGCAAAAATATGATAATTATATCTATTAGATACAAATGCATTTAGTGCTGCTGTGCAGCAGGTGCCAGTACTCTGGGAAGAAATGTTGCTTTGTGGCTAAAACAAAATCATGGCCAACCTTTATCTGCACTTTGCCTTCTTTTAGTCAGTGAACACTAATGTGTCTCCTTTGCTAGCAGATGCTATTTTCTTACCAGTATTATAACCCATAGAAACCAATAAAAGTTTAAGAGGCTTCCATTTTAATACACCCAGTTCTAGTAATATAACTACTGAATCATGGGTCACTCAGGAGACTTGAACATGTAAGATAAACAAAGGTCCGGGACCAGATAGTATTCATCCCAGGGTACTAAACTATCTTATCTCTGTGATTTCCAAACCTCTTCACTTAATATTTCAGGATTCATTGAGGTCTGGAATAGTGCAGAGAGACTGACAAATTTCTTATGCCAGTATTCAAAACAGGATCCTGTTCTCACCCTAATAATAAAAAAACAAAACACAAATACAAAAGTATTGTAGAAATGATACCTATATTGGCTAACAATAAAAATACATTGCAAGCTTTCGGAGCTCTAAGGTCCCTTCATCAGGCAAAATGCAAATGAGAACTGAAATGGCACAACATTTATACTGATAGATCAGAGAGAAGTGTTCACAAGCAATAAATTAGGAAGTTACAGATAGATAGAGATAACTTGTGAAGATAGTAAAAGTAATTAAGGTTTATTAGGGTGGGTTGTAAATAGTCCAGGGGTCTGGATTCAGTCAGTTTAGATAGCGTGACATGAAACCTGACCTCAAATTAAGGCCCTGTCTTAATTTCTGCGATTTGCCGAAATTGCCTGCGCAGCGTGTGCCATCCCACCATGTGCCATCCCACCAAGATGTTGGGAGGATAGATCTTAGCACTGAAAGAATTTGTTATTGTTAAAAATTATATGGCAAGTATGAAGTACAAATTCTTTACTCAGAAAGACATATTTTTGTGCTTCTTTTTCATTGAGGGTTGTCAGAATTAAACCCCTAATATATTGCACTGCCAACATTATTCGGTATATTTGAGGCTGTTTTTTTTAGCTGAAATGCATAAACTGACGCTAAACTACTTACATGTGTAGGAAGATAGAGGTCATATGCTGTCCCTGAATCAACATCAATTGCATGAAATCCCACTGCTGAACCATATATAACCTTCAGCCTCTGACCATTCTCCACTGTAAGGTCAACGAATAATGGTTTATGATGAAGAGATGAAAATGACTGCAACAACATTAAAAAAAAGTTTTTCAATGAAAACGATCACAAACATAATAATGTATGTCACAATAAAAACTACTGTAAACTTTATTTTTGCAATTTATATTGCTTAAAATATTTTTCAAAAGTCCCTTTCTCCACAAGCTCCCTTGAAGGACAGCTCGGGTTCTGCTGGCTGAACCTGTTCAACAGCAAAATGGTAGACAATAGAGGATTCTGCTGATATCTATTGCTGTGTGGCAGGAGCAGTTGAACTGAGCATAAGAAGACACCTCCTGCATCAGTAACTGAAACTTCTGGAGCTCTGTTCTGCTGCCTCCAGAGAGTTAGAGGGACCCTGTTACACATTTATAATACTAGCACTTTTAATGCCAAATTACAAAAACTTTTTCCATCTATTTATTATTTGTGGTTAAAATGCATCTATCTAGTACATGAAAGAGTGGGCAGCAAGCTTAGCACTTTCTAGAACTGCTGCCTTATGTAACCCAGGCTAGGCTAAACAGTCCAGTGCAACACAGCTAAATCTAATAAATGTTACTTTCATTTTATATAAACTTTTTCTAGCTCATTCAATAAAGTTGGGGACATACTGACAAAATAGCCTAGAGGAAATAGCTGTTGAGAGCTTTAGGATATTAACAATTCCAATGCTAATAGAAAGCAACAACTCTAATAGGAATGACTGGGGTTATGCAACTGTAGGGGGCACATTTAATAATCCACAAATCCGAATCAAATATGGGAAAATATCGGATTGGAAACGAAAATTTCTGAAGATCGCAAATATCACGAAAATGCTTATGAAAAAATCGTAATACGATAATATCGTATTGGCGATCCGAAAGTCACGAAATTTTCGTACCGAACAATTGTAAACCGCGGTAAAACCTTTCCGATTTTTTCGTGCAAACGTACGAAAAAGTCGTGTGGCGTACGAAAAAGTCGCGCGGACGCCCGAAAAACTTGGCGAAAATACACTCGGAGCGTTCGTGCTTTTGTAAATGTGCCCCTAGGTGTGCTCCAAGTCTAATAACCCAGAGCAACCAGTTAGCAGGTTCTATATATTCATCTGCTGTTTGAAAGCAAGTGAAGAAGAAGCAAAGCAGTTTGCCAGATTCAATGGCAAGTGCACTAGGGGTAGATTTTGGTGAGAAAACACACTGGAGGATTTTCTGGCTGACAATCATTTCCTCATTTGGGAAGAGACAGGAGTTACAATTACATTTCTGCACACTACTTAACTCACTTTACACCTCAATCCCTTGCTGTTCAAAGGCAACAATATATATATATATATATATATATATATATACATATATATATGTGTATAGTATGTGTATAGTATAGTATATATATATATATATATATATATATATAAAATGTGTCTTTTAAAGCTTTACATGCTGATAAAACTAATTGTTGCATACTACCAGAAAGAATGATAACAACAACCATAACGTTTTATGTGAAAAAACACATTTAAAAGAAAGAAGAAATATTTGGAAAAGCACAATTTAACGGTAGGTGAACTTTCACCGTTCACTGCACAGTGGCACCTTTTACATTGGGAAGATTGATGACTCACCTTAAAAGCCATAAATTTATGATATGGTTTTGGTGCCCATGCATATACTTCCACAGAGTTCTTCAATGCAATGACTAGGAATTTTATCCTCTCGTATTTTACTTAAAAAATATAAAAAGAAAGGTGCTGTTAACACTAGAATATGACAATGGAAATCCTAATTACAGATTGCTTTTAGTGTATTATATATTGCCAAGATTTGTATTAGTCATTTCCAAATGACTAAAAAAGAAAATACCTACACAGAACTTGATTTTGATATTGGCTTAGTACAGTTACTGTTTAATAGAGGGCAAATGTATGAAACAGCAAAAATAAATATGTCATATATATTAACTACAGTTTTTGAACTTTTTATTATTTATTCATTTCCATCTTTTTCTAAATTTCTTTTGAGTGATTTGTGACACACACACACATATATATATATTAAAAACAATTTGTTTATCTTCTGTGAAATTCCAGTAGGATTCTATTAATTTAATTTCTAACCAAATGAGCATATATACTACCGAAACATATGGTTTACAGCAGCAATGATGAAATTTGTTTATATTATAAACTTAAAAGGATATTACAAGCCACTGAGGCCTTTGGCCTCATGCTTTTACTCAGGTCATGGTGACTTCTAATATCCTTACATTTTACAACAGTGGTACATTATATATTATAATACACCAGTTTCATTAAGTCATGTGATATCCCTAAGCATCAATTATAACTGATAACATTACTAAGCAGCATTTACAAGGATATAATCTACAGGATATTCATCATTCTTGTGTGAATAAAGTACCACCTATTGTAAAATATAGGGATATTATAAGTCACAGGGGAGTTCCATGATCATATAAAAGCACAACAGGGGGTACTTTATTTATTATAATATACAAGTTTTAGTGAGTCATTTGTCAGAAATCACTAAACTCTGATTATAACTGATGACATCTGCACTGCTTATAAGGATATAATTTACAGTTTGGTCCCATAGGGAAATGACTAAACTGTATGTTATATAGTCATAAATATATACATATATACTTATACAACAACAGGAAGAAGTCAGCACTATCAGGATTTGAAAAAAAATAAAAAAATAAAAATAACTTACAGTATATCATTATATATAATATACTTACTGTATATTTTAAGAATACACTGTATATTATAGGCTCATCAAGGCTTTTAAGTATTGCAGTCCTGTACAGTAAAACTATTAGAAACTATGCAGTAACTTTTTTACTTGTAGACATGAATCCAAGTTTTTTTGTTTGCCTGTCAGCAATGCACAAAATCATTATCTCATCATTTACAAAAACACAGTTCTACCGTGTAACACTAATTTACTGCAATCGAAGGTAATTAGACTTCAGCCTACACGGTATTTAAATTATAATCAGATATTTCTTGGAATCAGCTGAATTAAAATTTTGGAGTACCTACAGAATGAAAATGCTTGTTAGAATAAATGAAAGGGGAAGGTGTTATTCCAGATTGTGGCGGGGTGAACACCTGATTTGGAATTCTCTCAGATATACATTACTGTGCTGCATAGAGTTCCTTGAACCTTATTTCAGCAGAACTGCCTCACAATAAAAATCAGGGTTCTATGGAAAGGGAGTCAGGAGATGTTCTGCGCAAGTTATTTTATGCCTTGCTCATGTTTAGAAAAATTGGCCATAAAATTCCAATCTGCGCTTACCAGCATATTCTCAGCTGAATAACAGCAAATATTTCTCTAAGATTAATGCACACTTTTGTTTAACCACTTCCAGTACTGAATATACAGATATTACCTGCAATCTGTGTGCAATGAAAAAAAGGAGAGAAAACAAATAACGAAAAGGAGAATTATATCTTTAGTTTCCTCTATGAAATAATTACTGTGGGAGGTATTGTAGCAAGCACAAAATACAGGCATGGGACCTGTTATTCAGAATACTCGGGATTTTTAGGTTTCCGGGTAAGGGATCTTTTCATAATTTGAATTACTTCTAAAATTAAATGAACCCAATAGGGTTGTTTTGCCTCCAATAAGACTTAATTATATCCTAGTTGGGATCAAGTACAAGGTACTGATTTATTATTACAGAGGAAAAGGAAAATTTTAATTATTAAATTAATATATAGGAGATTGTCTTCCCATAATTTGGAGCTTTCTGAACAGCTTTCCGGATAACAGATGAACCTTTACCGAATAGTGATATTGTTTATATAACTCTATATAAATCAAAATACAACAACAGCAAAAGTAAAAAATTAAGATACCATTTTTGAAGGAAAGGTCAGATAAATGGTCTTTTTAATTTGTCTTATGGCTGCTTCCTCAACCCCTTGCAATTCCAGTTCTGGCACATACAAAGCTTTACCTTTACAGCCTTGGTGTAGTGCATGCTAAATTTGCTTCTGCTGGGTACAGGATAACTGACACACAAGTACACCGACACTCTATACCTTGGGAGGACACCTCTGTGCACTGGGATGGAGAGATACTGCACCAAAGTAACATAAGAATTTGAAAGGCAATTGGGGCAGGCATAGGGTTTGTAATGGAACAGGCATAGTTTACTGTAATTGACAGGTGATACACAAGCTCTATAAGTCAAAATAGCTGATATTTTATTTGGGATAAAGTCACCCTTCAGTTTTCTCATAGTATGAAAGCATTATTGTGCTGTCTAGACTTTATAAGCTAAAATCCAATGTTTTATTTAAGTTTATCAGTTGATAATTCCCCATGCTCTGGCTTCATAGAAAGTTGTTACTCAAATTCTGACCTAGAAAGTTTCCTAGTATTAAAAAAGTCTCATGGAAGCGTTCACTAGGTACTAGTGTCATTAGTACCTACACTGAATTTGTGTCTTTATGTAAAATACAGTAAGTTCAGCCCTGCTTCTGAGCTCTAACAGTTTATTGAAAAGAAAATGATTTAAGTGCTCAGTCAACTCAATACTGACGATTTGACACATGTCAAAAAGCCAAAAAGCTTTGATAAATGTGCCAGTTCCTTTCCTGAAATTGAGGAAAATGTTAAGAACTGCTTTGAATCCCTCAGGAATGCCCAATTTGAATTTTAATAGGTCTGTACCCATGGGCAGTCTCAGTTTAATTTACAAGTAGGCTTATTTTTGTTACATTTTCCATTTCTTGTTATTTACCCTGTGGCAAATTGAAAAGAACCATCATTTTAGACATGAATGTGATGTGCTTGGAACAATCCTGCTTACCGACTTTGTAGTGTACACAGCCTTCCAGATCTCCTACTGATACCCAGCCTTGCCGTTTCTCCACATCTGGATCATTCCGCAGGATCTTGTTCCTCAGCCAAGATAAATAATAAACCCTTAGTTTGTTCTTCTTACCTTGGATACATATGAAAATATAAGGTAATACATTATATGGTTTGCTTACTAAAAGAGAGCAAAAATTTGGTGCAACTTGTCATTTTTCTTTCAAACAATGCAACATTGTTTCCTACAGTTCCCACATAATTGTGTTCCCCACTATCAAGAACAGAATTTTAACTCGGATAATGTATGTAAGGTGCGGTGATTATTAGTAAACAGCACCGCAATGTAAGGGCCGACATGCAGGTGGAACAGGGAATGCACCCCCCCAAAAACAATGCATGCCTATGGGTGCAACACTAAAAAGGGACCACATATGCACAGGGCTGTTTAATGCAGGTACAGGACTCCCTTGCACTAATACTAATGAGTATAGCCAGCCGACGGACATTGTTTTTGACACATTTAAGGGTGAAGTTTTGCTTTCCACATTTGCACATATTGATCTGAAATACTATAGATTTGGATCCTTATTATTCCTATCTTTTTTAACAGAGCAGTGATATGTAACTGATGGCCCATTACTGCTGTACAACAACAAAGCTCACAAACTGCGTAATACTCACACAGTGTCTGTGGTGCTTAGCTTAACAACTACAAAGGCACATAACCACATTACTGTAATAATGCTGGGTAAAGCACTTTTTAAAATGTTTGACCCCCTTTCTGAACTGCACGACTGGGGACCTGCTAACAGTGTCGACTGGGACCCCAGGAACCCACCAGAAAACCTTAGACCATGGGCCCACTCTCCAAACTAATTTTCCTCCTTTCCTCACTAAAACCACTTTATTCTCCAAGTCTCTTTTATTTACATGCTAGCATCTATTTCTCCTCTTTGTTTCCATTCAGAAATGGGTAATAAGCATGAAACAGGCCAAATGGTCAGGAGCAGGAGGGCCCACTGACACCTGGGCCCACCGGGAGTTTTCCTGGTATCCTGGTGGGCCAGTCCGACTCTGCCTGCTAAACTGCCCTGTTTGCTTTACATGGCTCTAAAAATTAGAGTAAGACAGCAGAGGTGGCAGACGTCATCTTGCATCACTTTGGGTCCTTTTCTCTGCAATTTGCTGATCACAACATGTACAGCTGAAGTTGATCCAGACTTTAACTGCACATGCTCAGAATCGGCATTCGCAGAGAAGAGGACATGATAAAAAACATTGTTCAAGGAAAATATCTGTTTATTTTATAGCATCATGTATGTTCTTCCTGTTATGCAGTTAAATAATAATGTTCTCTACTTTCTACATATCAGGGTTTTGTTAGAAGCACAACCTACCCGATATAGTTATCAAAATATTTAGACCTTCAAGAACATCCATTTGGTAAAATCGTCTTCTGCTAATGAGCGGATAAACCCTTCCCTGTCCGCTCCTGTCCAGTAACCACAGGCCATGTTCTGTTCCAACCAGCAGATTGACGCCTATAAAACATACAGTAGATAATAATAAAGATCATACAAGTTTAAGGCACCTTCTAGGAAAAGGTTTACAAACACATTACATAAGCTAGGGTCACTGGGTGTAACATGGAAGTCATTGAATTGCTGAAAATCAGAAGGTGATTTTGGTATTGCAATAAAAGTAATGGGTTCAAATGGCAAGCAACTGCAAAAGGAACCTGGATCTTAGCTTTCCTCTACAAAATTCCAGAGGTCAGCTAATATGTAGCACTATAGTGCAATTGAGTAGCAAATTTATATCTTTCCAGCTTCCCTAATGACAAATTTTGCTAAACATGTGTATGAACGTATGATAAACACAAGCCAGTTACAGAAACATTGTAAAATTCAATTGTGCCATGTGGTGTAAAACTTTGTTGTACCCTCTTGTGGAGCAGACAATGAGGAATAGATGTACATAAAAATGAAGGTCTCAAAAAAAAATTAAGTCATTGACAAGGCCCTTAGTTTTTTTTTTTTATTATCTCCTATTTTGGTGGGTTTATATTTTCTACTGACACTTGACAAGTCACCTCACTAATGGCCAACTCCTGCTGGCAGGCAGGGGAATAAATATGAAATTCTGTACCAACATAATCTGTAACTCACCCCAGAGAGCTGCACACAGTATCTCCGAATTAAACTTCTTCTTATACTTCCGAATCTCTGGGCTGTCACTCTGAGGTCTAATGTTCGTTGGATTAACATTGACAACTGATCCTTTTCTTGCATTCTCTCTCCTGAAAGGTTCCACTTTTGAGATAGGCGCTAAATTAGGAAGAAGGCAGCAAAGTAAAGATAAAAGTACTCCATTTCATACCAATTTTGTTTTACAGATATATTAATAAATGATGTCTTCATTAAAAGATGTGCAATAAAGACTGGAATAAAAGTCATTTTTTTATATAAGGATATAAGTTGCATTATGATTTCTGCATGTTCACATTTTCAGACTCTCAAATGTTTGCTAATTATTAAACAGATTTTCGCAAGGCCTGTCTTTCCAGCTTTGTGTAGCAGAACAGAGACAATACAATCACTCCCTAAAAATGGTTACTCCTTTATGTGCAAGGTACACCTTTCTGGAAATTTTATGGAAAGCTTATTTTATAAAGAGGAATTGCTTGAGGAGGGGGGAACCTTGCACACCTATTGTAGCTTTTGGTCACTGAACATTCTTAGAATTTACAAGACTGGAGCAACACTTGGCACTGCACTGCAAACGTTAGAATGTTATGACAAGACACCATAGACCAAAAAGCATCACGAAAATAACTTAAATGGAATATGTGGTTACTAAAGTTAACACAAACACACAAAATCTTATATTTGAATGCATGTATTTTCCATTAAGGCCAGGACATACTAGGCTGATGAATGACTTATTCCCCTGTTTAAGATGGAAGTCCAGTAATATGAACATAACATTTGTTTGTAGAACAATCATACCATTTCTTTGGTCTTGAGGTGTCATGATGACACATCTCTACAGACTTTTAGAGGGGATGTAGTAGATGGTATTATTAAAGGAAGGGGGGAAAATACCCAAAAATAAAGGCATACATTTGTATATTTGTTTCCCACATGTAGCAAAACGGTTCAAAATGTTGCATAGTATCCATGTTTGTTCTAACACTGTTTATTACATGACATTTTAATAGCTTATTTGTACATTTGTACCCAAGAGTAACTTGGTTATGAAAACAATGTTGTACTCACAGCATCCACTTGGGCTTGTTGGGGGAGATGCTGGAAGAAGCCTCGGGTCAATAAATGGGCTAAATGATGCTGTAGATGATGAGCTGTTTTTCTGCTGCACATTTTCACCATGAGGGGCCTAGTAAAGAAAGCATCAGCTTGTGAAAACATTCTGAATTGAATGACACGCGTAGCTACTTTATCAATGATATGATTTACTATTAGGAATGCAGTGATTGTATGGCTTTTGTAACTGGACAAATACTAAAGACTCCTTAAAAGATTCAACCAAATACAAAATGCACTATTTAAATTTGAGATACATTAAAGAACTGCATTATCTACAAACAAAAACTGTCCCATCCAGTTGTCGGTAGCCTATAAAGTCACATGGCTTTAAAAGGTTTATGTAATAAAAGACACTGGGAGTTATTTATAAACATGGCAAATTAGGCCATGGGTAGTTACCGATGTCATCCAGTCAAACTGATGCATTCATTGTTCTACCTTCAGCTTTTCGAAAAAAAGACAATCACTGATTGGTTACTGTAGTGTTAAGCCCCAGTTTATTTGCCCAGGTGCAGTAATCCACTGCAACCAATAAGCTGGTAGACCATCTGGTCAAAGGAAACATCTTATTGGTTGTTAGAGGTTACTGCACCTGGGCAAACAGTGCCTCTTATTACGTGTGGGTACGCGTTTTGCTGAACTAAACTATCCTTGAGAAATGCAAAACCTTCAAAAATGGCTGGACTTTGGAAGAATCCCAAACCAAATCCTGAATTCAGTTCATACTTGATTCTAACTACTTTATATGACATAAAGCACAGAACTAAATATCTCTAACACTAATCTCTGCCATAATTATGCTGGTTTCCTGAAATCAGTATTAATATATTTTATTTTCTTAAAAATTACTACTCCATGGATTTACACATAATTATTTACAAATGGGTAAGCAAGGTGCAAAGTATTGAAAAAATGCAACATGCCATGTGTTTTCCCATGCAGGGAGTTTGCTCTTAGCTCCCATAGGCACAAACCTTTGGGGAAATTTACTAAAGGGCGAATTGTCTTTTTCTGGTGAAAATTTGTCAAAAAGACAATTTACTGCGCATTTGCCTATTTATTAACAGGTGCTGGTGACTTTTCACTGGGGAAGAAGCTCAGTGCTAGCAAAACTTCACGGCTCTTTGCCAAATGAATTTTCATAGCGAAGAACTACAAATTCAGTAATTTACTAAGGGGCGAACTTTTCTCTTTCTTCCCCATTAACTTGGATTTGTAAAGTAACTGTATTAATGAAAGGAAATCCTGCTTTCCCCAAAAAACGTCATATATGGCATCAAAATGCACGCGCTTTTTCTTATTCGCAGTATTATTCTGTATATAAGTTGTTATATGTAAAACCTATTTTCCCCCAATTTTTTTTGAAGTCCTGTATTGTTAATGTGCATTTCACACATGCTGACTGGCAGCCTCCCACAAAGATTTGTTTTTTTAAATTAAATAATCAAATGATGCCAAAGAAATAATATTATCTTAACCTGTTAATTGTTTGTGGTTACTTAAAGTCATCAATGTGTGTATAGGTATGCACTCAGAAATGTCAACCCCTGTGTTACAATTTGTTAGAAATAGTTTGTAAATTTTGTTGTTGTAGCAATAATATTTTTTTTCTGTGTCTGATAAGTTAGTTTTCCTTTTGGTTCCATGGACAATTAAAAAAATAATTGGGCTCTTTCACCAAGTTCAGCAACATTATTAATAAATACACATACTGTATCTGTCCTGTATATAGCCACTGATTTCAATTAACACTAGCTCACATACGCCAGCAAATTCTCGGTGAAAGGTAGTGCCACCAGAGAAAAGTACGCGCTGGTGAAAATTCACTAGCTACAATTCGCCAGTATTCTCTAGCCGCAGCAAAAAATCATTTTGATGAATTAAGTGCAGTCGCTGCGAATTTACGCCTGCGAAGTTGGCAAAGCTTCAATTCTTAGTAAATGTGCCCCTTTGTATGCTGTGTGGTATTGTCTGTGGTTTTGTCAGCACATGGTCACCAGCTTGCACATCATTTAGGAAGCACTAATCAAGAGTAACAACATAAATCACTAAGAATAGGGTACTCTTATGCCTATTAACATTGTGCACTGAACATAGACAAAGCATAAATTGATATATATTACATTAAACATTTTTAAACTAATGTTGATTAAACAATTGATTAGTTTGATCTTTTTGATAGATGGAAGTTTGGGCGCATAGTTTCTATGCAGAACACACAAGTTTTCTGTGTTTATGCATGTGTGGGAGTTTGCCACCTTGCTTGCTTCAGGTATGAGACTATCCCTAGACTGCAATACTAACAACACCATGCATAGATGACTTCCAGGGCCACTGATTTGTTATTTCCCTCTGCATAGGCAAGCAGCTCATATACACAGCGATACATGAAACTATAAAGAGAATCTGTTCTCTGTACATGCTATGTTATGCCTGATTTTTTTTTAATTAGTTTGCCCTTTAAATAAACCTTTTATGGCCAACCATTATTAGTTAACAAGTCCAACTAATGCTTGTAATACTTTGATATTTTGAAGAAACCTATAACTCAACATAAAAAGAGTTTAAATATATGGAAATTCTTTTCATTTTTTTGGGCATTCATTTGTTCCAAAAGGTTACTTTACAATATAAATGCCAAGTGTGATTTTGCAGGCAGAAAATAGTTCCTAGGCTCCTGGTTGTTGTTCAGACTTGGAGAAAACCTTAAATAATTGTGTTCTCAAGCAGAGATGTCAAGTGAGAAGGACTGAAGAAAAGAAAGGAGGCCTAGAACGCTATAAACAGGGGGAAAGTATGGCTGAATACTAACAATGGTACTCAAAGCAGCATTGCAACCAAATTGCTTCAGCAAAAAGTGTTAATCATTACAATAACTGCTTGGAGAAAGTCTTGGCATTTGATCATGAAGAAGTTTTGCCGCTTGTCCCTCTACAGACCCTTAAAACAACTCCCAAAGAAACAGTTTCTTGGCGTGAATGAACCTATATAACTTGGATTTTTACCAGTTGAAAAAATTATTTGTGTTGCCATTTATTTGAACTAAAGTTCATTGATTTTTACCCTTGACAAGGAATTGTGTCTGTAGGGCAAAATGTAATTTACAGTAGATACCATTTCTTCTGCTGAATAATTTCCATGAGGGAGGGTAGGAAGAAATAAGTTCTCTTAAAATGGCCAAACACGCACATGCACATGCAGTATGGATTATAATTGTAACCTTAATGGCCACCTTTAACTGAGCAAGAAATTTGTTTGCTTTTTGAACAGATAAAAAAGAAATATTCATAATATAACATTAAAAGAAATATTTAGATGTAAAGTCCAGGTTGAAAAATAGGATTTCTTTGGGGCTTATAGGAATCTCATTACCTAGCGTTTCAACAATCATTTGCTTCTTTTGAAATTGAGGCTCATATTAACTATTAATTAATAGTCTCTGATTTGTAACTATTGGCTAATTTATACTAGTCTCTGATGCTTAAGCGCAAATCCTTCTGCAGGCTGCTATATTTTGTTATATCTGGCTCTATGGAAAAATCTGGACCTGAATTAGAAGATAAACTTTTCATCAGATCGAATCTGGCCCAATATATAATATATTGGATAACATTTTTATTGTAATTGTAATAGTCATAGGATGTTTTCAGTTACATTTGAATTTGTTATACTTGCCACTCTGCTCAATTCACCATGCTCACTGTAGAATACTTGTAGTTGACGATTCCTAATTTGATGTTTTGAAGTCTTTCTCATCTAATATATCCCTTTATTTGAAATGATTGCACATATATGAAATGTTCAAGAGCTTGCCAGTTTCCTACTAGAACAGGGGTTGAAGTAAAATTGTAGACACAGAAAACACCTATCTGGTCCAATCTGGCTCTTGTTGGAGAACATCTAAACATACTGTGACATTGCCTGTCAGCTTGCATGTTGTCTGTCAACTTGCATGTTTTCTGTCAGCTTGTATGTTGTCTGATGCATAAGCACACCACTGAAATATCATGCCTGCTTCTGCTAAAAGGGGCTGATCATCAAAGATAGGTGTTTTCTCTGCAGGTGGCAAAAATGTGGGTATGATCCGCTGTTCTCAACCTGTGTTTTGTAGCCAGGTTTCTGGGTTTAGCTGCCCTGACAGGCGCAGCATTGGCCTGAGTGCAGCTACACCCAGGATTGGACCGGGTGGTGCAGGGCCCACCGGTGCTGCCGCCCAAGGGGTCCTGCACCCCCCAAGGTGCCCTTGCAGCTAAACCCAGAAACAAATAGGAGTGGATGCACTTCTCTCTGCCTGGCTACAAAGTCAGAGAATGGGGTTATATGTTTTGTGTGCCCTTGCCCTTAGTAAAAGCTTTGCAACCCAAGACTTGATTTAAAGTTCATTACGTAAATAGTGTTAATTAATACTTTCTTTTGTAGAAGGAGAGGATTTGCCTGTATAGCAGGGTGTCTCTAAAATGGAACTTAAAGTGTTGAGTCAATGCTGAACTGCAAACATTACTTAGTACAGAGATGCAAGGTGGTGGGGGCTGCAGTATAGGTGATACAATTTCTATTTAATGAGACAGACTGGCTATTTAAAGAGACAATGTTGCCAATAGGCTTCCAAGATACAATGTACATGGGAAGCTGTTTCTTTCCAACAGTTCTCAGCACATAAATAAAATCTCACAGGAGAAAGTGCACACTATGCACTATATACTATAGCTTACAGAGTGGAGAAGGCCACTGCATAGAAGATTATTGGGGTTATGTAATAAGAGGCACTAAGTTTGCCCGGGCAGTAACCCATAGCAACCAATCAGCATGTAGCATTTGATGATCACAAGTTTAAATACAAACATCTTATTGGTTGATGAGGGTTACTTCTCCCGGGCAAACTTAGTACCTTTTATTATATATGGGGGTTAGAATCACATTTATTAAGGGAAAGAGACAACCACTGTAAAATATTAACGTGCAAAGGATATAGTACATAGAACAGCACTTAGAGAAAACTTTCTTTAATCTATATTTAATATTTGTGTCCTATATAATAATAAATAGCACAAAAATACTGGCACAACAGGACTTGTTTAAGTGGGATGGACCCTGCTGATTTTTAATGGTAGCAAACCATATAACGTTTCAGGGGCATGCCCCTTCGTCAGATGTCTGACAAAGGGGCGTGCCCCCGAAATAGTATATGGTTTGCTACTATTAAAAATCAGCAGGGTCTATCCCACTTAAACAAGTCCTGTTGTGCCAGTATTTTTGTGCTATTTGGAACATGGTGGAGAGTGCCGAAGTCTCTCTAAATACTGTGCACCAGGCGGAACAGAATGAAACAGCCAGGGTGTGCTGGTGAGCGTGGCCTGCTATATAATAATAAAACACTTCATTGCTCTCTTCCCTGCGCTTTGGTTGTGAAAAGGTGTTCCATATTTGGGAAATTCAGCCCTGTCACAATCCTGGACTGACAGTAAAAGGCAAAAGCAGCTTGGCTTTGACAGTAGCTGGTTAAGAGATAGCAGTATACTTTAATAGATTGCACAAAGGCTGAGAAGATGAGCAGAAAGTACTGACACTAGAGCTTTTCTTTCTCAGGCTGAGACGAACAAGCAGAATGTAATACAAAAGATAATAACTTCACCTGATCATTTAAAGATTTGTTCAAAAGTGCCTGGCAGTTTTGAGGAGTTTTATGTGGAATAACTGACGTTTCTGGAGGATGGCTCTGTAAGAGATCTGGCAGGAGATAATTTTGATTGTAGGAGCTCCAGATTCCATGGTTGTTGCTACAACTTTGCTTTTCAGCTACCTGTTAGTACAGAAGATTGAAGTATTAACTATCCAGGACCTGTCTGCCCTCCACAGCCATAAATCTGTCATTTCACAAAAAGAATTGAACCATGGCACAGAATAATGTTGGAGGCAAGCAATATTTACTCTGCTGGGTAGCAGCTTTCCAATAATTTACTCTCAGAGAGGCCTATTTTTCTCTTCTGTCATGCATGCAAAGATGCAGTAATAGAGTGTGGATATCACTGCAGCACTTGGCTAGGGATAAATCAAAGCAAACACTGACTATGACTCCAATAAAGCAAAACAGGTAGTAAAGCTGTAATAAATGGACGTTTAACAATGTAAAACAATTTGACCTGTTAGCCATTGTTTCATGGGTACAGAAACTCAGTACGTGATTAAGCTGTGCATATTAATACACTGGCAATTTACTGTATAGGTATGGGACCTGTTATCCAGAATGCATGGTACCTGGGTTTTTCCAGATAAGAGATCTTTCCATAATTAGGATATCCATACCTTATGTCTTCTAAATTAATAATTGAAACATTTATTAAACGAAATTAGATTTGTTTTTAGAATCAAGTAGAAGGTACTGTTACACTGTGCTTATAATGGAGTCTATGGGAGATAGTTTTTCTGTAATTCAGAACTTTCTGGATAACTGGTTTGCGCTAATTAGGGATGCTCCTAATCGAGGGTTTTTTTTTTTTTTTTTTTAAACCCAACCCTAATTAGCATAAATTAGAATATGCTAATTTGCATTCGGAACCAGTTAAATGGTCAGGGGGAAAAAGCTGGGCAAGTAACCTGCACAGTGAGCACTGAATGGTGATATAGATGGCTTCACTTTATTTGTAAGGTTCTACAGATGGAGTATGGGGGAGTCAGTATCCAGGAGAATTCTGATATGGAGAAATTGGGGGAAGGATGCTATTTGGCCTTAACAAAAGTATTACTTTTACTTTAAAATATATTGTGCCATGAGTAAAATGTAGCACCTTTTCTTCAAGTATGTTTCTTTGAGGTTTCTCTGTAACTCCATCAGGGATTCTTGGCCTTAATACATTCATGCCATTGCTCAGTGGTTTCCTGGAAACAGAGGACTTTTAGACAGCGTATTATACAGCATACAATGTATACAATGTTTGCTACAATATTGCTTCTGATGCACAAAGACCATATATATATATATATATATATATATATATATATATATATATATATATATATATATATATATGTGTGTGTGTGTTAAAAGCATTCACAGATATTAATGTAAAAACTTGCAATGTTTGCTACAATATTGCTTCTGATGCGCAAAGACCATATATATATATATATATATATATATATATATATATATATATATATATATCCTTGAGAAAGGTCCTAATGAGGACCGAAACGTTGGTTTTAACAATATATCTACAATAAAAAAAATTTTGATAAAACATGGAAGGGTGTGCTGGCCACAGATGATTATTTTCTATATATATATAGATAGATGTGTGATATATGTGTTAAAAGCATTCACAGATATTAATGTAAAAACTTGCAATTTAAAATGATATATGTTTTTTGGGGGCACTGAGCCATGGTTGTGTCTAATATTTATATATTTGCTCCTGCCCCAGCAATGGGCAGATCAGACACAGGTATATAAATATTGAAATTATGAAGGCATATATCATTGGGGCAGGAAACGGAGGGTAAGGGTAAGTCACAAAATAATTTAACTGGCCCTCATTTATCAACATTGGGAATTTTTGTACCTAGGAAATAACACATAACAGAAAGTTTAAGTAAACCTTTTCTTCTGGATATCATCGTCACTGCTGCCCATCTCGTCGCTGGATGATGAATAATATGATGCTTTTAAGTGTGGACTGTCCTTCCCTCTGCCTATAAAACTGGGACTCTAGGTGAAAAAGAAAGCTTTTTTTGATTACCTGTAAAATTCAAGGTATATATTTAGTTTCTTGCATCACTTTTCAAATTTGGCTTCAAGATTTTTAAGATATCAACTTTTTTCAGCTGCTACTGAGAAAACGCCAGAGGGCTGAATATAAAATAAATTTTCATATAGAGAAATGCTATTTAGTACTGTTATAAAAGCTTAAATAAAACATAAATCCCCTTGAGGACCCTGGTTCAGTAGACTCTGTAGATAAAGGCGTTCTGTAAGCACATCAGAACTACCATTATGGCAGCCCTTTACTTATTTAAATTAATATGAATAAGTAGATAATACCACTTCCTGACCTGTTTAGAATAAGCTCTGTCAACATATCAATTGAACAAATCAATGTTGTTAATGTCCTAGCTTCCTTTTTAATTGGTTAGCTATGGGTTGCACTTTCCCTTTGCAGTTTGAACACTTTTATTGACTATGGATTGGCAATAGTTGTGCCAATTTCAAAGTTGGTTCCTCATAGACAAACCGATCTTTGCTTGTGCAATGATTTCTTGTGCAATGTATTATTTCCGCCCTATAATTTACTGTAGTTTCTATGAAGGTGTTGCTGATTAAGCCCAGGGGCCAAACAATCAGATGCACTGGATTTGGCTCAGCATGTGGGTCACTAAGTTGTGCCAAAATCCGTTCATCTGTCAACCTCCCCAAACAAACAAATCTTTAGGTGTATGACCAGCTGTCTCTTTCAGCATTACATTACAATTACCTATGGAATCCTTACTGTAGATGACAAATAGAGGACTTGCAATGATAAAGCCTACCAATATCTTGTGGGCATCTGGAAGTGGTACATTTTCTGGCTTTCTGAACTGTGGGATGTGGTGGTTCTGTAGCAGTTGACTCTCTTTGGAGGACCCTACGAGAAAGCACATATTGATCATTCCTACATATTTGTTCCTGTGGAAAGATTCGAATTTGTCTGGCTGCACCTCAGGATGCAAATATGGGGTTTTTTTTGTGTGTGTTTAGCTGACAAATAAAGAGATTTACTCTAACATCTTTGGGAGATACATTTTTTACATCAAATTGCGTTGGTTCTGTATACATTTACATATACTAACTAAGCACTTTCCCATTCCAGAGCTGTAGATTAGTCAACAATGTCATATTATATATGACTACCAAACTGAGTGTATTGTACAGCGAGGGTTGGACTGGCCCGCAGTGGCACTGGGAAAAAACCTGGTGGGCACATCAGCCTGGGCTCATCAGCAGACTCTGTGGTGGAGTGCGAGGGGTGCCAAAATGCCCAAGATGAACATTGGGTGTGGCAATCATTGGTGATGGTGGCAGCAGTAATAATTCTGGGGGGGGCACAGCTCAATGTGTCAGAAGCGGCTAGAGTTGCCCTTAGCTGAGGTGTGCCCTTATATTGGGTTTTCCCATGGACCCCACCTTCCAGAATCCAACACTGTGTACAACATTATATGCTGTATAACTGGAATGATCAATAAAGTCTCCAAGCTACCATTTAATGGCACAATGTTATCAATATATTTATACAGTGAATTGGAGACTCGCTATGACATCATATCACACTCTTCATTGTGGTTGGTTATACATTATATATGACTTTCAGGGAGGTTTTGGAAACAGTTTACACAGTATTACTTTAGTTTTTGATAGCACATTCAAGTTATGCATTCCAAAGAATGAATAAAGAATAGAAGAAACTATTTTTCTTTACAACATCTGCTTACATTGTTATGCATTTTACATTTTTTTGGATTTGGCACTTTGTTTTTTTGTTTTGATTTTGTGTTCTTCTGAAAAATGGAAAACGGGGGTTCTGCTGAAATTTAAATATAAATAATTTTCTAGAGTATAAACATTCCATTTACAAAGGGAGACATTGAAATATACTTCATAATAAGGAAATATTACTGATATGTAACAATAATCATTATGTTATAATGACTGTGTTCTGGAGGACTAACATAATCTCATGGTAGGCTGTTTGGATCACATCTCTCTGCTTTGTGCCACTGTGTTTATCTTGTGTATAGAAGACAGCAGCAGTTCGGATGGAATATGAAATCGATTTGCAAGCATCAATTACTTTGCAAACATATGTTTACTGCAAACATACAGTCAATTGTCCTGCACTAAATTGGCTCTCAGAGATGCTATCTGCAAAAGAAATCCAATTATTTGGATTAGTGTAAAATACAGGTTTATTTCTAAGGACGTTTAAAGCATAGATATGGGTATAGGGTGGGGGTTGAACATTTCGGAGCTTTAGAGCAAAACCTTCAGTTTTTAAATCAGCACTCCCTTAAGATGAATTTTCTAGTGGTAATGAGCCAGGGAGTTTGGTTAAGTCAGATCCAATAAGAGAATTACTAAAAGCCTTGCATGCTTCTAGCTGAAGATATGCACAATATGTTCAGATGTTTTGCTTATTAAAACTCCTTGATATGAGTTCATTACCTCAATGTGCCTCCAGCAGGAAGAAGAAGGTTTTCAGTTTATATATTTACACCATAAGCTAATTGTACAGAGCAAAAAACCTACTGTAACTCGTCTACCAATATTTTCCTTTCTACAGGTCAAGGGAGGATTGTGGCACAGCAATCTTGGCATTTGAGGTTGACAGTTAGACTAATTATAGGTAAAACTGTTGCAGCCATGTCATCCACTTAACTTGAGTACTGTGGTAGTTGGTGATATTTTATTCTGGACAAACAGTTCATTTTTAGGACTAGGAACTGCAGGAACCCCTGTTTTCATCAGATTTCAGCATTACTGTCTATCACTGAACACATGCAGGCTAAAGTGATACAAGAAGCCTTTTTGGTATTAGTAGGGCTTATCTGAAATAAAACATATGTTTCTTTGTCAGCGCATTAGCATATATCCCAGCATTGTATGTGTATAATGTTTACACAACAGCATATACAAAGCAGCCACTATACATCTCCTGTATCCCACAGTAAGGATGCTGAGACAGCTTCAAACTGACACAATATTAGTGACCCATTTGCATTCATCAGGGCTGAAATTGGGCTATCAGAGCAGCATTTGTCACCACCATTGCCTGTTTGCTGTCAGCTTTTTGCTATATTTGTGCATTTTAGAACTGTGGTTCACAAACTTAAAAGATAGGAAAGCTGGTATTTTGGCAACCTCAGTTATAGACAGCTTAGTTAATGTTAAGACTAATACAACCATTTATAAAATCCCAAAATACAGCTGCATGTAAGGAATCACCTGATGGTATTCTGTTGCTTTGGCTGCTGCTTCCTGCTGAACCTCGACTGCTGTGGGATTTTTCAGGCTGTTCCTTTTGAGACCTGTGAAGGATACTGCTAGTAAAAAATACACCATCTTGTTACAGGACTTACACCATGGAAAAGCGAGAGAATTTAGAGGAGACCATCATTTCTCTAAATCAGATAAACTCTGGGACTGTTACAGTAATTAGAGCACATTTACTGCAACATCACCTTCAGCCAGCAGATGGCTGCATCTAGTTGTTTAAACCTTCTAAATCTAGTGTAGTTCTTTCTAGAGTATTCCACAAAAGATAAGCAGAATATGGAACTCAATTACCAACATTCCAGAGGGAATTTAAGTAACAACGACTTTCTTTGGAATACCAAATATTCTGTCGAAAATGTTCGCTCACAGGAGGACATTAATTTTTCTTAGTTAGTTTTAGGCGAAAAATGGTAGTTAATGATAACAGATCAAATGAAAAATAGCTTTTATTCCTGAAACAACATAGCTAAGGGTTCAGAAAATAATTTAGAATTTTGGTAAATCTACATTTAAATGTGTATGTATGAATTTTAGAGGAAGCAAAGTAGCTATTTATGATTTTTGTTTTGTTGAAAAGAGGATTAAAATGAGGGGTCTGTCATGCCTAGGAGATGTTTAATTCAAAAGTTACAGCAACTGTAGGACAGTATTGATAGCTTGGCAACTTGCACAAGAAGGCAGTAACAATTCTTATTTATTTTGATCTTTTGTACAGCGTGGGTCAGGACAGCACCAGAAAAAAAACAGTCGATTTGCAGACGTTGATTTTGTAGCTGTAAATTTTCTATAATATATATGTTTCATAACGCCTGTATACTATATTGGAAATATGGTCAAGACTGTATGGAAACACAAAAATGCAGCTGTCCACCTAGCTGGCAGTTACAGTGTCTTTGGCATCTAGGAAAACACATTATGGGTCATTCTTGACCCTGGGGTGGGCAAGTGCAAGAGCGCTGATTGTGACTTTTTTTGCACTTTGCAATTCAGTTTGTAAATAAGCCCTTTTGTTGTTGGTAGACACCACTATAAGACTAATGCTTGACAACAATGAGTGGCAGCATGAAAAGGAGGTAGCTGCCATTTAGCATAGGTGTTTATATATTAGGACTCATTTTATAGCGGAGATGTTGAACTGCATGAGTGCATGAGTCCAGTAGAAATCAATCAGCAATTAGGTTTAAGTTATAGAATGAAACCAAATTAGCAAAACTGGTTGCTATGCGTAACCGAAAAAGTGAAGTTTAGCACCTATGTGTATTAATTGTCTTAATGTTCTATAGCTTTTAAGGTGCTTTTACAAATTATTTATCCAGGTAATTACCATACCAAGCCTCATATTGGCAGCCACATGTTCTCAGGCAAACTAGTGCCACCCATCCCACCCTTAGCTTCTTTGTATTGTGAGTGTGATGGGAGATGTAGTTCTCTGCAGATGGAAAGCAGCAAGTCTGACATCCCGTACTTAATTCTCGACTAGTCTTTAACCACGATTTAATATCAACGTATAGCTCCACTGTATGAATTAAAATCAATACTTTATTTACACCATCAGCAAAATAGCACCTTGGTAAGTAATGACCCTGTTTCCCATGCTGTCTACTAGATAGCTTGTTGTAACACAAAATGACCTTTGCCAGACCATTTAATGATGCAGGATTAATGTGTATATTTTCCTTTTATGCCACAGTATAGCACCACAAATTCTCTGGTCAATTCTTTTGATTATAAAAGTGCCCAGGACTATAAATATAAATAAGCCTGAGCTGTCTATCCTGCCAATAGATATGGTAGCACTGAGCTGTGAAAGTGCTGAATGTGCTTTTGGCTAAAGATTTTATTTGTTAGAAGATAAACATTAAATCTCTTCTTCTTTGGTCAGGTTTAAGACCTTGTACATGTTTGGTTTTTGATAAAACTTACCCAGATGGACATCTTTGGTGGCCCTGGATATCTTTGTTGTAAAACTTGGATGTCGTTCTTAAAGGAACCTGGGGGTGAAATGAACATTATATTTGATGTTTTTGGTGTTGTAAGTACTGCAAGAGATGCTTTTATTTATTTAAAACTTAAAATACTTGCTAAACTGTACCATATAAAGCTAATGGATCTTTGTTTTAATTCTCAAATTTATATCTGACTAATCAGATGATTGGTTGCTATTGAAAACTGCACTGGTGCAAATTAGCTAAATGATTCATTATGGATATACATGTTTTTTAACCAATAATTATTTTTTCCCACAACTGTATAAAGCAAAAGCCCATTTTAACATGGTACCCGTCTGTAGAATATATTAAAGAGGTGGTTCACCTTTAAGGTAACATTTAGTATGTTATAGAATGGACATTTCTAATCAACTTTTCAGTTGGTCTTTATTGGTTTTTTTTTTAATTTTTTGCCTTCTTATTCCAGCTATTTGCAGTTTTTAATGTGGGTCACTGACCCCATCAGGCAAAAAACTATTGCTCGGTGAAAGGACAGTTTTATTGTTAGTGTTAGTTTTTGTAACTTTCTTTTCTATCCAGGCCCTCTCCTTTTCATATCCATCTCATCCAAACCACTCCCCAGTTGCTAAGGCAACTTGGACCCTAGCAACCAAATAGCTGCTGAAACTCCAAACTGGAGAGCTCTGAACTGAAAATAAAATAACTAAAAAAACCATAAATAATAAAAAATACCAATTGTAAATTGTCTCATAATATCATTCTCTACATCAAACTAAAAGTTAACTCAAAGGTGAACAACCCCTTTAAGTACAGCGCTCATCAAAAATAATGTGTAAATCTTTTAGAGCAATATGGAATATGGAAATGAGTAGGAAATTCTGTACAGTGTATGTGGGTTTTTGTTTACAGAGCTGGCTCAGCAGCAAAATAAAAATGTTTTCCAGTCTACCTTGCCCCCCTTATAAATGAGCTTTCACAATTTTAAAGGGCGCGTAACAAAACTTGTCATCAAGTGGAGTTAACCGTGGCCTTCGGTAACAAACATGAGCTGTACCAGTTACAATATGAAAGTGAAAGGGTAATGTTGAATTGTATATTTGGTCATTTTTGATTGTATATTTGGTTACAACATAGTGAGATTGCAACAATTTCTAACACCAACAGGGCCATTACACACAGTAACCCAACTGCATTTTCCCATTTAAACACTATCAAGGGTTAAAGCATAATGGGAGCTTTTTATTTGCTCAATAAAACTTTCCCCAGCTTTCCAGAGCAAGAGGCTACTAACGCCTACAATCACCATATGTAGGATAACAAGATGACTGACATAGGGCTGGTAAATGGCATATTTATCGGTAGAGATGTAGCGAACTGTTCGCCGGCGAACTAATTCGCGCGGACATCGGGTGTTCGCGAGTTTGGAAATTTGCGAACTTTTCACGTACGTTCGCAATTTGGGTTCGCGTGGCGTTTTTCCGTTGTGTTTTTTCTCGGCCTAAAAACGCCGCACAAGTCCCCAGCAAATCCCGTTTCCATGGTGCTAATAGTGCGAAATAGCAAAAAACGCAGCGTATTTCCGCTAGGTCTGCCAGCTGCCTTTGCGATTTTACGCAACGCTGTGTCAACAAAGTATTTTTCAGAGAAATTTTTGCCCTTGATCCCCCTCCTGCATGCCACTGTCCAGGTCGTGGCACCCTTTAAACAACTTTAAAATCAGTTTTCTGGCCAGAAATGGCTTTTCTAGGTTTTAAAGTTCGCCTTCCCATTGAAGTCTATGGGGTTCGCAAAGTTTGCGAATATTCTCATTTTTTGGCGGTTTGCTACATCCCTATTTATCGGTGAACTTTATAGCTAAGACAAAAATGTTAGTTGAAGTAAAGCCCAAGTGCAAGCTGGGCCTTAAGGAATTCTAATGTGAGACCTACAAATAAATTGGTGGAACTTATACAGAGCTCAGTAAAGTAGGTGGCAAGGCAATGGCATAATACATTAAGGAAATATGCCCACCCCAATAGGGCAAAAAGAGAATTAGAGAGTCAATTATGTTATTGGAGTGCAAAGTATAAAAATCAGTATGCATTTTTCTAACGTGCAAATAAACTGCCCTTGGGCTGAAGACACTTTCCAGAATAATGATAATGTCAGAAATAATCATTATGTCAATGGGGTTAAAATTAAGCTGCCCCTAGGCTGCGGATTCTCTCCAAAATAAATCCAACCATCACTACACCATTATAGAATTGTGGGAGGAAATGGACTATGGGCATCTCAGTTGGAGCCATTTATGCTGTTCTGCCGGGGAAGGAAACAAACATTTTATAAGGTCTGCTATAGAAAGGATAAAAGTTGATGCTTTTTATGCCTTGTGGCACTTAGTGACAAATCACAGCATGTCGTTGACTGTACATTCCACTCTTATGTCTACACATGCTGTCTACATTTAGTTTAATATTGATTGATCCTATTCTGTGTCCTTGGCATTTGTGTACTGTGGAACTACATTCTAAACAGTTTGCCCTGCTTAATTAAGCAGAACGACCCGCAAGATGCATTAAATTGAATAACAAAGTATATAATATATTCAATGACATCATTCACTTCCAGACAGACGCACTTAAACATTATTATCCGATGGGGTTCTTACAGTTACATTTTGTAGCTTGCACAGATTTCACTGTAAAACGATATGTCCTTTATATGGATACTATTTTTTCCCTAGATGATTATAAAATAATCTGTTTCATAGAGCTGAAATGAATATATGTTGAACATGTTTACAGAACATCCTTTGCTTTTGTTAGTTGCCGCTTCAATCTGTTTGTAGAATTCTGTAATTCTAATATACTTCAAAACATCATTCGCAATGGTTGGCTGCGTTTTAGAGATACTTAGACACTGTCACAAAGATTTATTCATTTTGTTTTGTCAGGCTAAAAAAACAGACTATGCCATATCTCAAAACTTATGGAAATTTGTTAACTTTGTAGAATAAAACTTTAATGCATAATTGGTGAAGAACTACTTCATTGGTGAGAAGGAGAGGAGTTATTTCACTGAATGGGCCAGTTACATATGGGAATAAAAATTTAAGAAATTTTTTTTTTAGTCAATACATCATGAATTATTAATAATTTATTGAAAAAAATAGTTTTTGTTTTCGAAGGCATTTGTGGGTAGGGATGAGCAAACCTTGTTGCCAGGCAAAAAGCTGTGAGGGTGAGGGGTAGGTGGTTGGGTTAAGTGACGTAAGAGCATGTAACATCATGCACACACTTTGTGTGACATCACCGACGCACAATAGGGGGTGTATTTAGGTCCAGTGCCTAGGGTGGCACCAGACCCAAATACAGCCCTCTCTAGAATTCAAGGCCCTGCCATTTCAAATACACAGAGGTTCAAATGACTCCCCACTAGCCCACAGAATAGCGACTGTCTTTTGTATCTTACAGCAGCCCCTCTGGCCATTGCCAGAATCCACAAATTGCAAGTTCAGGCTTGATTATAATATAGGGAATCAGTGATTACATCAGTGGCTTAGAGTAAATAGTCTTCCCCTGATACCCTGATTAACTGGCCTTTCTAAATATCTATGGTAGCAAATAAGCATTCATCTTTTTGTGATTTGGATCTTTTATTATTTAGAATAACAATAGCTAGAGGACAAACCTTTTTTTGTAAAAATTGGCATAACAAGTAAAAGGGCAAGGGCACACAAAGGGTGAAAGCGCCTTAAATTGTCCCTACTGCCTTTGTGCAGCTTTGGCTCTGTTGATCTCAGCCTGCATTTTTTTGGCAGACGGAGAGAAGTGGATCCGCTCTCTTCAACAGCTCATGTACCTGTAATCAGCTTGAAAAAGGAACTAAAATGTTCTGAAAGCTTGCTATGATTATCTTAGTTAGCCAATAAAGGTATCACCTTTATACCACTTTTGTTATTTTTTATTTCAAAAGCGTTACCCTGTAAACATTTTTGACTGGCAAACACGGTACATCACCTTTTCCTGTACCTGCACTGACAATCCTAAAAGTGCCTTAACGCGTATGTTGAGTAACAACATTATATCACCAGATCAAAAAGAGTCCTTAAGAAAGCGGTTAAATTCTCAATTTGATTTTGTATGGCTATAGTGAATATATTAACATTTTAAGTTGCACTTAGTGCTCTTCAGTGTTGCTTGTACACATGCTGCTCTTTACAGCCTGAATTATTAACCCCTGGGTCATGACCCAAACTTAGGTCATCACTGTGTCTTAGCAGGATGGCTCATAAAGAGAGATCATTTTTTCCACATAGTGTTTTGATAGCAGATACTGTCTGGAACTGTTCCAGGTGCTTAATATTATATTATATAGTATGTCAGCTGTGACCCATTGTGTGCACACTTGGCCATGACTGAACTGGAAACTTGAACTTGTCCAAGGAAAATGACAGGCAATGTCAAATTCATATAAAATGCAGTTTTTGAGGCTCTGTTTTTTTAAAAAATAATCTAGAATTAGGTGTAACATTTTAAATATATTCATTAGTAAGTGGTATTTGGGGCTGATTTACTTACCCACGAACGGGTCGAATGGAGTCCGATTGCGTTTTTTTCGTAATGATCGGTATTTTGCGATTTTTTCGTATGTTTTGCGATTTTTTCGGATTCTGTACGAATTTTTCGTTAACAATACGATTTTTGCGTAAAAACGCGAGTTTTCCTATCCATTACGAAAGTTGCGTAAAAAGTTGCGCATTTTTCGTAGCGTTAAAACTTACGCGAAAAATGCGCAACTTTTCGCGTAAGTTTTAACGCTACGAAAAATGCGCAACTTTTTACGCAACTTTCGTAATGGATATGAAAAACTCGCGTTTTTACGCAAAAATCGTATTGGTAACGAAAAATTCGTACAGAATCCGAAAAAATCGCAAAACATACGAAAAAGTCGCAAAATGTTCGTTTTCAAGTCGGAACTTTTCCAATTCGGGTCGGATTCGTGGGTTAGTAAATCAGCCCCTTAGTGTTGTAAATAGTGGTGCAAAGTGACTGCTAAAGGACTACTGCTTCTCTGCACCATTCTCAGTACTTTAACATTAACAGACATGTCACCTGGAATATACAGTATTTTGCTTATTTACTTATCCAGTTCTCGCACATCATGGCTAGAAAATCAGTGGTTAGTAATCCTTTGTAAGCTGAAAAAATATTTGTGTTTCCTAGCTGCACAACCTAGCCCAGATGTATTTTACATGACCAGTTATAGAGGTTCTGGTATGGCTTAAATATTAAAACAAACACTTTATTAACTGTAATGAGTTTAAATAATTTTAATAAAATTATATTGTTTGTAAATATTACATACACTTCATTTATATTAATTTATAGTTATAACGCATGTCATGGTGGAGACTGAAATGTATCTTGAGCAAAATTTTGGGTCTGGAAATGAAAAGGTTTTAAGAACTTTACAGGGATGTTGCATTTAAGAGTCATTTAGACATTTCAATGTACAGTACCTTGGGAGGTGGCTCTTCATTGATTATGGCCCCCCAGAACACATCATCCATTCCAGGAGTCAGAGGAGTTATGGCCATGTCAGACAGGGAGCTACTGTAGTGATTGTCTCTACTGGAGCGGAGATTCTCATTCTTTGTTTAAAGGAAGACAAGCACAAATCCACAAATGAAATAATAATACAACGTCACATGGGACAGACAGAATTCTAGCAGTGCCCACATTCAGACGGATATGGCAGATTTAACACTGTGGTCTATATACAAACACAGCATTAAAGTGACAATTCTGAAAAATATGAGCTTAAAATATTTTGTAATTAGGTTTCTACCTACAGTGCTTCCAGACATATTACATATATTTAAAGTGCTATTGCTAAATATTACGACTGTTTGCCATAAAATTGAAAGTACCTCTGGTAGTGCAGCTCGTGGTAATGCTGGCGTGCATGGACTGGAACTGCTTCCTGACCCAAGCCTTGTGTGTGCTGGGTGCATAAGAACTGGCCATTTAATGTTGCTCTGATCAGCACTGGTCTTTTTCTTTTCTTGCATCTAAAAAATACAATATGACTTGTGTCTCAACCTTTTAACTGTAAGCTCTTTTGGGCAGGGCTCTCTTTAACTCTCGTATTGGTTATCAATAGTGATGAGCGAATCTGTCCCATTTCGCTTTGGCAAAAATTGTGCGAATCTTGCAAAAAATTTGTGAAACAGTGATAAATTTGCAAACGGTAAAAATGTTGCGTGTCCAAAAAAATGGCACACACAACAGTTTTTTTACGCAGGCGACAATTTTTGTCACGCTGCAAATTTTGTCATCTATTTTGTGAACAAAATCCGCCAAATATTTTCACCCATCACTAGTTATTTACTGCTTTGCATGTGAAGCTGTATGCTCAGTGTATATACCCATTTATAGTATGTACCCAACGTATATACCCATTTATAATATGTGATGATAATTATAAATAAATATACTAGGGCAGAAAGAAAAGGCTAATAGGATTTTCTGAGCTTTAAAGAGCCTGCTTTGTAGGCATTTAGCATATATGGCAACCTGTGCCAACGAGCTGGGGCTGAACTAAACCTCTTTCAGCAGATTTATTTTGTTAGCATTTTATTTTAATTATATTAATTTTAGTGTCCACTTTCATTACCTCCAAACTGATGCCAACAGGTATATGATTTGAGATATTTCTTTGTGGTTCAAGGTTCTTTTCCTTGTGATCATGCTGGAGAAACAGAAGCTGCGTCTGATCCTTGGGTAAAGTGCGATGGAATTTCTTTTGGGTTTGGCTTTCCTCTGGCCTCTATTATAAGCAAAGGGTCAATATTTAGAAATTATTTCTGATTTAAGAAAGCGCCTGTTACAAATGCAATTTAAAGGTTACATTATCTCTTAGTAAACTATAATATAATTCATCCAGATTTAATCATATTTGTATGTTGCAAACTTGTTAACCTTTTATCTACTATGGTGTGTAACCTTACAGTATGTATATTTGTTGCAACTGTTTCTCAGAATAAAAACTTGTTTCCAGTTATAGCTATTGTGCAATACTTTCCTCTATACTGTAATATTTTACTGGCAATCATTAACTCTTTATTGGTGGTTGATAAAACACCAGTATTAATTCTTGGAAGATGTTTGCAACCCAATGCATTGTTGGGGCCATTCACCATGTTTTACAAGGAAACTCCCTGACATGTGTTTCCCTTACCCCTCCATGCTGTGACACTTCTGTTTTCTTCTTTTCACCATAATCCACTTTATGCTTTAGATTTTCGTGCTGGAAAGATGAAAAGAGATGTATAGTGGATGTTATAGACAATGTAATAGTCTTCATTAGGCAGTTAATACATTGCAGATTTTAATTTCCCATAGCACATTGCACAAGAGCACAGCATCTGCTCGAAGGTGACAATGTTTTGTGAAAATAGAATTATAATAATTATTATTATTACATTTATGCTTTTTCAGTAAGAGTTTATATTACTCCAGTTTGCACCAGTTCACATTATGGGGGGCATAGTGGGTAAATTTTTCTGTGATTAACTCTACTCTCACATTTTGATAAATCTGCCCCATGATGTTAACTTGTGCAAACGTTCCCACTGGTGGATGGGTTGATAAGTACAGGTATGGGACCTGTTTTCCAGAATGTTTTGAACCTGGGGTTTTCCAGATTAGGGGTCTTTCTCATATAAAATTCTGGAATGCAAAAAGTGAAACTGTTAAGCCATGTCATGCATGGTGTTTGTGCTGGCAGAGAAAACACTACAAACTGTCTGTGACCCCCCTGGTACCTAATGCCATTTGACTGATACTCAAAATAGGCTCTGGTACATAAAAGCCAACAAGTCAGAAATTCAAAAATAAGCACCTGTTTTGAGGCCACTGGGAGCAACATCAAAGGGGGTGGGGAGGAACATGTTGCTCAATAGACTGCTCTAGACTAGACCATCATAAACCTCCCCATGCAGGCCAAACAAAATATGATGGTCTACTCTAGAGCAGTGATCCCCAACCAGTGGCTATTGAGAAAACAGGTTGCTTACCAAGCCCTTTGATGTTGCTTCCAGTGGCCTCAAAACAGGTGCTTATTTTTAAATTTCTGACTTGGAGGTAAGTTTTGGTTGCATAAAAACCATGTGTATTGCTAAACAGAGGTTCCTGCAGTCTGCTAGTCCACATTGGGCTACCAAATAACCAATCACAGCCCTTACTGGTCACTCCCTGCTTCACAATTTTTTTTATATATTTAAATGTTGTTCACAGGTAAAAAAGGCTGATGACCCCTGATCTAGAGCATCTTATAGCAGCCTTTCAAACATTTGTCAGAATATAAAAATTGCCAGTCTGGCCTGCAGTAATCCCTGACATTTCCTGAGATAATCTGACAAGGTTAGTGAGTTTGACTCCCCTTTAGGAAAAATAAACTTTGACTAAAAGAGAGAAGAGACACCAATCTGCATAATACCGTAAACACCATAAATTGAATTAGCAGTCATCCACTGCAATATTAACTGCCAGTTGATTAAACTAAAGTTCCAAAGAAAGAGCAATGGATGACAAAAACATTGACCAGGAGACAAAAAAGCAGAAGAACAAAAGGGAAAAACAATGTGAATACAATAAAAGGAAGGGGGGGGGGGGGGGTTGAAGAAGGGAAAATCATTGCCTCTGGCACACAGTACATTACATAGAATGGTACCACAGTTCAGTTTCCTTTACAATAATAGAAGTTTAATGGGCTGGTTCAATTCATATTTTTGCTATGAAAAGTCAAAAGGGAAATGGTGAGTAGGCAGTACCTGTTTTTGCATAGCAAGGTGACTAAATCCTGAGAAAGATGAGCAGATAGGCTCTGAGTCTACAGTGCTCTGTGATAAACTTGACTACATTTGTTTGTTATGTTGAAGGTCTTTTCATCTCTTTGAATTAACGTTTACATAAATATGGTCTGGAGTTGGACTATTAACCTATAAATTTGTTGGAGAGTTTTTGAAACGATTGCACTAGTGAACATGCATGAACACACACACCTAAATGCTCATGGAATACCTTTGTAATTATTTTACACCTTATAATGCAGTTTTAACTAGGCCCTCTATGTAGAAAAGCAGAGAAAAATTCAGGAGTGGGACAGAAAAAGCCACATAAATCATTTTGATATTTTAGAATTTTCAGAATCTTTTTCCTGGTTTTATATCTCACCCTCAAGAATAGCCAGAGGGCAACTTTTTATGTCACAGTCCCATGGGTTTTATTACTGTGGTTGCTGAGTGTAGAAAAAGCTCTAAGTCCATCAGGTTAAATGATGCAACTCCCCTTGCCTTGCTTCAGAGGAAAGTACATTATGCAGCTTCTGAAGATATTTCCAGAAGAGGAACCAGTGTCCCTTTCACATGAAATACAGCAATTATGTTTCCTCCTGGATTAAAATCATTACATTACATTTCAGTGCACACACTGTTAGGGTTATCCATGCAGAAGGGTAATTGGCTCTATTTTATGCAAATGTCTGTTGGGTTCCTTTACTAGTGATATAAATAGGAGTAACAAAAACCACATCTGATCTCTAAGTCCCAACTCAACTGAAAACAGGGTCGCTTACATCAGTAACTGAGAGCTTGTCATAGAAACATAAGGATTTTATGCAGGATGGTGATGTGTGCAACACATGGCCGCTACTAAAGCTAAATTAGATAAATTGTATATTTATTTTCATACCATTGCCACTGACCATCTTACAAGCCCATATACCCCTGAGTTTTTCTACCACTTACAGTACTGCCCATGTCCAAATTGCATCCCATGACTAATAGGATGGACTCAGGAGGAGAGTCTCAATTACAAAGATTTTCAAGGAAAGGCAGAGCAATAGTATCCATTGAAAGGGTATCTCAGCCTGCCTAACTGCCTCACCTAGAGCTCTAAAGTAGGTGACCCATACTTCATTTCTGATGCAATAATGTTCACCAATGAGAAAACTGACCCCTGGACAGCAGATTGTGGTTACAGATGACATGACTTGGTAGGACGATGCTAACCATGGATCACAGGGTTAAATTAGTGGGTTGGGTTTATGGAAGCAATGGAGCCAGAGAGAATTTGAACTGGAAGCAGAAAGGAAGGGCATCTATTTTGAGCAGAAAGCAATGAGAGTCCCACCTCCCACCCTGACTTTCACTTGGTAAGCCGGATTGTGCTAGTTATCACAATTTGTGTGTGGGGTTTGTGGGTTAAAGTTTCCAGCTGGCACGTATCAGGCTCCGGTTATGAATCGATAGTTGTGGTATTACTGTGGCAACATAGGGCAGAGCATGAGGCCAGATTTACACAGATCAGGTGCTATTCACTGTGTCACACTTCCTAAACAGCTGGATAAAAGTTTTGTTGAAATATATTGCTTCAGGGATGCGAATCCACTATTTTCAGATTCGGCCGAACCCCGAATCCTTCGTAAAGGGTTTGGCCGAATACCGAAATGTTCAACTTCCATGTTTATGTGAAAAAAAGTTAAGGTTTTAAGGATTTGGATTCGGTTTGGCCACAAGCGTGGATCCGACCGACTCCGAATCTTGCTGAAAAAGGCAGAATCTTTGCCAAATCCCAAAACGAATCCTGGATTCGGCGCATCCCTAAAGCCTATGTCCTGGACTACAGATCCCAGCATGCTTTGAAGAAGTTTTTTATATACTTGTTAAATTTAAAATCAAATATAACTCATACCTGTTTCCTGTCATTTTTATCATATGCGTCATTAAAAAGGCATCTATCCTGTTCTGCACACTTCCTGTCTTCTCTTTTTTTTCCTTCACTTTTTGCATCTTCTTTCATCTCTGGCCATTTTGGCTGATATTCCTGGCACTTTTGCAGATCTCTTTCTCTCCTTTGGTACTGTGAATGCAGCAGGACACAGATATTAATAACAAATAGTCCAAACCAATTCCAAGATGACAGTGATATATGTTCTTTGGTTGAAATCAGTATATCGTAAATGGGTGATGATTTTCAGTACAATCATAATAAATGGCACAAGCCTCTGGGCACAGTCTTGTTTTTTATGTAATGAGGTACTGATCCAGTTAATCAATAATGTGTATCAGGCTGATTGATAGTAAACATGTTTAAATATTCCATACAGGTACTTGCATTCAGCAGGGCTCTGCTACTGTGGGCAGAATATTGAAAGCAAATATCTGCGATTTATATTTTTTGTTTTAGATAAAAATGTGCATTGGTTTAAAGAAAACATTGTTTATAATGTATGGCCACCAGATGTCACTGTCATAATCCCATTGTATAAATGTGAATAATGCAGTTAGGAGATCTCCTGTGAAAGTAATAATTTATAGCTCATATTTAAGTACCTGTTTAAGTGACAGGCCATGCCATGCCTTGACATTTTGCAAAACCTGTTTAGAGGCAGTCCATTTTTTTTAAATCAATACCAAGTTGGAACATTTGACGGATCTTAGGCAACTGTCTGTATTTAACCAATGATGTGAGATTCCATGTGACTTAATCTGTAATATATGTAATATATCTTGCTCCATCTGCAAGGGAACTTATTAAACTCTACATATACTGTTAAGTGTAATGAGGGAAACACCAAAGAAACTTGAAATAACCCACTTACCACCTATTGGCACATAATATAAGATTTAGCACTTTCTGCTAATTAGAGGAACACATTGATGTCCCCTTGTGCATTGTGCTTTACTCTGAAATAAACCGTGATTTCCATGGCTGCCCTTTGACTGCCCCAGTAGTGCATGTCATCAGGATATCCTCACAGGAGCACTAAGGGATCATTCAGCAACAAATCTAAATCTGTCAGAATTGCTCATCCTGTTACTGATCCACCCTGGCCTCCATTACACACATTTCCTGACAACAAACACAGTCACCTGGGGCAACCTCAGGACAGATGTGGAAAACACTGCAGGTTTGATTGTTCAGAAGTGGTCTTATACAAGTTGCAGTTCGGCTGGTTGAGCATTGCTGTCAACTGGACATGAATGTATGGGTTAGTACAGTGGCACTTTTTACCCATTCTTTTTATTGAATAATAGAAGCCAGTTGTGTATCATGGTTGTCCTGTAGTGATGGGCAAAAATTTTCACCATGCATGGATTCTCGGTGTTTTTGTTGGCAATTTTTTTTGACGTGGGTCAATTTTTTCTTGATGTGTGCAAATGACGTGTGTCATTTTCTTTATTTTGAGAATTATTTCTGCCGTTTCGTGAATCTTTTAAAGGTTTCGCAAATTTTTCGGCAAAACGAAACAGGACAGATTCACTCATCATTATTGCCCTGTCCTGGATCATACAGTCAAGGCCGACATCTTATTTCAGTAGGAGTGGCATTAGAAGTACAGGCATGGAACCTGTTATCCAGAATGCTTGGGACCCAGGGTTTTCCAGATAAGGGATCTTCCCAATATTTGGAACTCCATACTAAAAAAATCACATTACATTAACTATACTCAACAGGATTGTTTTGCCTTAAAAAACGTACTGCTTTATTATTACATAGAAAAAAAAAAACATTTTTTAAAATGTCAATTATTTGATTATATTGGAGTCTATGTGAGATGGCCTTTCCATAATTAAGAGCTTTCTGGATAACAGGTTTCTAGATCCTATGCCTGTAGTATCATCTGACCTCAGTGGCTACTGCTGTAACCAGTTTATTAATGCTGAGTTGCATTAAATTGAAATGATTTCTCCCAAACTCCATTAGCGTAGATAGTTGTATACTGGTTGGAAACATTTTGTTCATGTATGACAATATCTGGCTGTAACAATATAAAATAAGGTTACCAGATAATTTGAAATGTCAGTGACACTTCTACTAAATGCAGGTTGCTGGGCTGCACTGATGGCATTTAAATTCTAGCCTTTCTGTATGTGTCCCTGATTTTTCACATAATCTGGTAACCATTAGATAAAAGCAACTAGCGATTTATTTTTATTGCTATTTCCACTAGATCTTTGGCACAAAGGACCAAGGCTATTTCCTCGCTGTCCAGGGTCAGCAAGTTTTTGGCAGTGCTATTTCCCAGGGCAAACTTTGTTGTCGCTGTCCCAGGGTCCAGTAGCCAGAAATTCAGCTGTGTGTGCATTCAGTACAAAGGGAAAGTAATTTTGTTCTTACATCCTCCAGCTTTTTCCTTTGCTCCTTCTGCTGCTCGATTCGCTTTTGGCGTTCGGCCTGGAGCTGCATTTTGTATTTCTCCTGGTCCTTTAGTTGCTGCTGCTGTAATTGCTGCGGTCTCGGAGGATCTGATCTGTTCTTGTTTTCCTGCTGCAGTCGCAAGAACTCACGCCGCAGAGTCGATTCGCCGGGAAGATTAACAATGGAGCTTTGAAAACAAAATAGAAAAGTTTCATGTTTTTTTTTTTCCCTTTGCCCTCTTGTAAAGATTTCACCTCCCAGTGGGTAAGGGACTGTGCAATGCTTGCAAAACACAAAAGTTGTAGTAGAACAAGGAGAACTAGACAGTAAGTGGAGCCAATTAAACCCAAGGCACAGCTGCAGAGCAAAGTGACATTTCAGCTGTATGCTACAAACAAGCTGTAAGTGGCAGAACTTCTGAGAGTACTGTGAACTACTGATATGATTTAGATGCATTAGGGCATTATCTGGATCAGATTTACATAGGGAAATTCATTCTCCTCTCACTTGGCAATTACACAGGCCAAAAACTTTCTATTCTGAGGGACTTCAAAGCTTTGTCTCAACAGATCTGCAATCTGTCACGCAAGAAGGGGCACGTTACATCCCTATATTTAAATACACTTTGGGCCACCAGCTGCTTTAATAAATGGTATTTTACTGAAATATTCAACACTGGAAAAAATGTTACTGGAAATGCATAGAGTGTGAATGAGCAATAATACCAGGGAGGATGTTGTAATAGTAAGTAGCCCCCACCGGGTATTTGAGCAGGGCTTAGTCACACTGATGACAGCTTATTGACATCTTTGCATGTCCAAAAATTTTACCAGCCCAACCTATATTTTTTGAGCAGGTTACAAAATCCTGTTGGCCTTGGATAAGACCCTTTCCCATTGGTTTCTATTGTATTTTAATCATTGCCCCCAGGATCAAACAATTTTGTCAGACTCAGCAAAGTAGAGATTTCCTTGTTTTGCCAATTTTACTGCCAATCATATCCTACTGCAGGTTATGCTAATATACACGTTGCTGCATCTGAAATATGTCGTGCAGGACAGGTCACCATTGTTATAGCCCTATAGCAATTAATCAACACAACTATATTTTTAAAATTGCAACAACTAATCGCCCTGTTTGTCTTTGCCTTTAAGGTGGTCTAACACTGGCTCACCATCCAAGGAAGCCAGCTCCTTAGCCAGTGTACTAAACAGACATATACCTTGCATGCGGTCATACATGCAGAAGGTCACATTCTATTGTTCCATTCATTTGGGTCAATGGCTTAAACAATAGAAATGAAGTGTAGTTGTGGCTTCTGCCAACATACATTATTAGATCTAGCAGGAAGGAGAAAGACTGCCCGTGCTCAGTTTGCCCTTAAAAATATTTTTTTTACAAAAAATGAGGTGTCAATACCACAATAGACCTGCAATAGATCTCAAGCAGAGTTTCAACATGAATGACGAACAAATAAATAAGGTTGAGGAGACTGACCAACCTGAGAGCCTTCAGCTGGTGTGGAACTAAATTCCCAGTACCTCTCAAAAGCATAAAGGATGTTCCTTTTTAACAGCAGCTAAAATCCTAAAAGCATTTTAATTCACTTGTCAAAGCTGTGCCAAATAACCTTCATTTCAATTGACTTATCCTCCTACGCCTCTTTTTATATACCTCCTTTTTTAAAATATTTGTTTAAAATTCACCTTAACAATTTAACAGTCTTTTTCAACTGTTGCCAAAAAAAACCCATCAAACATTAATTGTGGTTGCTCATTACATTCACAAAAGTGTTTAGTTTTCCTCACGTGCCAAAACCTTGTGTCTAAATCAGCAGATTCTCTTGTGGCCTAGTCTATCTGCCAATCTCTTTAACGTCTCGAGGCAGCTGAAGATGGCTTTTGCCAAGAATCAGATGTATTTAACATATGATAGAAGCTAATGTGTCTGGAAAACCCATTCCCTGACATACAGATATGCAGAAGTGCTCTATTTCTTGCTAAGCCATAAAAATAAGTCAAATAGAAAATCATATAAAGTAAGTTGATTTAAAATCTCCTACATCTCTGACAGACAGCTTCATTTCCTCTGCTGCGAGCATGTTGAAAATGTTTCCATTGTTTATAAGATCTCGACCAATTTTTTTAAAGTTCTTAGTTACAAGTAACTTTCTAATATTCTTTGACTTTGACAGCCAATACACAGTTTTCACTTTAGCTTTGTCATTTATCTGTCCTGCTAAAACTGATATACTCCACATGGCTGCAGAGCTGTTTACCTGAAATGATCTTTTTGGTGAATTTGATAATGTCTTTTTCATAAAATAAATACCTTGGCTCTCCTTCATCTTCATTGAGTTCATCATCTTCTTCCTCACTCCCACTGTACTCATAGCCGTTTTCATCTGAAACAAAACAGTTTTAATTTTAAACCCTAGCCACCTGCCTGCCCCTGTCCCTTTGTCAGTGCTTGATACACAAGCAACACGAGTATTTGTATTAGTTATGTAAATTGCGTACATTCAGGAAGCTCAAAGATCTTGCTGTGGGGCCCAATAACAAATGTAGAATGTGCAGTATGCTCCATAATTCTATGTATATATGGCCTGAACAAATAGTGGCTTTGCTACACAGAGACTTCCAGCACTACAGTATAGAACCCAGTGGGTGTGCCAACCATTGTTTAAACTTTGAAGCTAGTGTGCTCTTCTCTCTACCTTTCTCTCCTTTCTTTTTCCTTGCCCTATCCAGATGGTCTTTAAGCATGATGCGGATGTGCCTTTCATTCTGTAGGTCTCGAACGAAAGCATGCTTTAGCAGAGTGTCAGTGGAGGGTCGGTGGGAGTAATTTTTAACGAGGCAGCTATCAACAAAATTAATGCATTTCTTTGACCTGAAGTAAGGGAAAGGAAACAACATGTATTATAGCATTTTCACTGCAACAACAATAGAGATGTAAAAATGCACAAATACTACTGGACTATACAGATCATCTAACTTTGCAGTCTCACTATTAGGTGGTTATACAGTATGGGCCCGATTCACTAAAGTCCGAAATAAGGAGTGCTATTTATAGCATGCGTTAAAAATCTTATCACTTCTTATTTTTCACTCGATTCACTAAAAGGACACTTGTCATAATTAAGAAGCGATGTTCTTGGCGTTATTTATCTTACGATGACATATTTTCAAGCAATATATTACGCAGCACACAAGATATTACGCAGCACGCGATATTTTATGCAGAGCGCAATATATTACGCAGAGCGCAATATATTACGCGCGTAACCATTACTTTCTGAAAACCACCATTTCCCTGAAAACTGGAGGATGCCTCACTCTAGGGCCAACATATACTTGAAAAAATACGACTGCAAACTCCATGTTGTGTTGCCAATAGCTCACGAACCGCAATTTTCTTTAAGTACCACCTGCCCCAATTAGGGTTAATATTCACACAGATTAACACGATATTTTGCACGTTTAACGCTTCACATGTGTTTGTGAATCATGCGTTAGTACTATTTCTATTCGCTAATTAACGCAATGCGTTTTTTTTGTGCATGCGATATGCGGATTAACACATGCGAAATGACTTTGATGAATCGGTACTTAATTATCGCATGCTTTTTAATGAAAAAAACTATGCGATAAGCGTTATTGACCTTTAGTGAATCGGCCCCTATAACGCTTATCGCATCGTTTTTTTCATTAAAATATGTCATCGTAAGATAAATAACGCCAAGAACATCGCTTCTTAATTATGACAAGTGTCCTTTTAGTGAATCGAGTGAAAAATAAGAAGTGATATGATTTTTAACGCATGCTATAAATAGCACTCCTTATTTCGGACTTTAGTGAATCGGGCCCTATGTATCATTTCAAGATCAGTAAGAGTTACTGATTTAGAGGAAAAAACGGTGGCCAGAGTTACTGATTTTGGCCAGCTTATAAGTGGTTCTAGAATTGCACAGTTTAGATCAGAGAACCCCCATCAAAACTGATAAGCTACATAGGTGAGACAAAATCCAAGTATTTAGAGATCAACTGAGCAGTGCCTATCCCTACATAATGTTTTGTTCTTTTGTAAAGGCAAATATTGGGGCGCAATAGAAAACATTTGTAAGGGTTTTACCTTATCCCTAGCCAATTGAAACTGCCTTCAGAACAGCCTGAGAACGTCATGGAATACTTGAATCCTTGGCATTTGTGAACATGAGCTAGTTGGATTGCTGTCTATCCCATTATTTTTCTATTTATACCAGTTGGCAGCTTTCCACTGTTGCACTTTTCTGCTTTTCCTCTTGTTTGGCATTATGATTCTCAACAGCAGCACCCCCCTGACATGTAGGAGTCTGCTATTTCTGTTACAAATCTAACTTTAATACAGGTAGCAAAGCCTTTTGAAATCTTTGAACTCTCATTCATACCATCCTTTGTAAAGGCAATATGGTCATGTGATATATATATATATATACACACATATACAGTATATATATATTGTAATTGTGTACGCAGTGTTTAGGCCCACATTAGGGCCTTTATCAAGGTCTTATCAAGTATGTTCATTAAAGAAGTATGAGTCGCTAAATACGGAGTGTGGGTCCTTCAGAACTGTTATATATAAATATAAGTATATATACTACTGCCGTTTCCCACCTTAAACCTTTCTGCCTTGCTGCCCCTTACATTTGGAATGCCCCCACTGATTTCCTCCAAAGAGAATCCCTCCCTCAGTCTTTTTAAAACTAAACCTAAAGACTACCTTTTGGAGCACTCGCACAGCACCTGATCTGGAAACTAACTGTCACGGTCGGCACCCTAAACCAGAACTGATGCCAAGTTCCCTGGTCTCGGCTCGACTTCACCAGTATTGTGACCGCCTTTGGCTTCGGGAGGAGCCCTCAGCTACTCGGATGCCACCTGGACTTAACGAGGGGAACAAGGCGAGGAGTTCTGGCAAGCAAAGGGGCATGACTGTAGATAAAGTCAGTTAGGCCGAAGATCATGGTACAAATTGGATTAAGCAAGTTCGTCGTCAGGCAGGCTGGGTCGAGGCAGGCAGAAAACAGGGATCGTCAGACAGGCAAGGGTCAACCAGATAATTAAACAGCAGGATTAGGCAAAATCGGAGTCAAAAGTACAAGCCGGAGTCAGGTTACGGATTTCAGAATAGTCAGAAGTAGGCCGGGTCAAAAACAGGGAAACACTAGCAGGAATACAGGAACAAAAATGCACAAGGCTCAGGAAGGCACCAGGAATCAAATCCTATCACGGGCAATGAGAAATGGCAAAAAGTCCCTTTAAATGCTTTGAATTTCCCGCCATTGCGTGCTGATGTCATCACGCCAGCGCTTTAACAATGCGCAGAGGGAGGACGGCGCGGCGAGCGTCCCCGCCGAGCCGGTAAGGCCCTCTCTGTTACACTAACATTATATTGTAGTGTCACCCACTGTGACCTACAGCACTTATATTTGCCTATTTGTGTCTGTCTTTGTATTTATCTATTATCTTAATAACCCCCTGTTTGTATTAATGTATTCTATTGTATAGTGCTGCGTACATAAGTAGCGCTTTATAAATACAGATATACATACATACATATGTGTGTTTGCATGTGATCATGGCTTTATTTTGCCACCTAATAAATAATTTAACACCCCTTCCATAAATCCTGGAATTTAGGTTAGTCAGTATGATTTGAATAGGCCAGAGATGCTTTTATCCAACTGTATATATGATTATTAATTCATCCTTTCTCTTACATGCATCAACTATTCATTAAACACATTAAGTAATTCCCTCAGTATGACCTTATTCTTTGTCCCTTATCTGCAAAATGATTAATATTCATCATACTGTATGCATGTCTGAATGTTTTATTGATGAAACCACTTCACCATTTTTTAAGCCTTCAACCTGTGGCCAGCTTAACAAAACTACAACTCCCAGAATTCACTGTTAGCATTTAGTAGCTCTTACCATATACTGTATATATTTATGTATATGTTGCAGATATTCACTGCAAATATGCTTACCATTTTCTTGATTTCAGCTTTGGTGGAGGGTTTCTGGGGATAAGGAACAGGGCTCTCATAGGGTGCATATCACACAGGGCTGAAAAATAGGAATCAAATAAATAGTATAATTTACCTGTAACCTGCAACAGTGAAATAACAGATTAAACATTTATTAATACATTTCAGTTCAAAAGACCTGAAGAATTTTTGGGCTGGTGCAGGAAAATCCATCACAGCCTAAACAGCTAGATCACTGGCTATCCCAAAAGGACATTTATGAAATGTCACAGTTTTGCTCAAATGGAAAATGTTTGGCTTAAATGTTGTGACATTTAAGAATTATCTCAGAGGACAGTTACAAGGACAGCTTGAAAGATTGTACAATTTGTAATTTAAATATTAAAACATGCAATACTAAACTGTCTGAGGTATGTTTGAGACTCCACACTCACTCAAAAAATAACAAATTATCAGGCAAAATTACCAGCAAGAACTTATGTGGCCTAATGAGTTTTCAAATAAATTCAGTAGTTTGACAGTTTTAATTAAACAGGAAATGTCAGAAAAGGTAGAAAAGTAAGAACAAAAGAATGGCATTGGGAGGGAAAAAAGGGATCAGGGATACTCAGATTATTATAAAAATGTTTGCCTCAGTGGCACTGATTCTGTAGAGAATCATTATATTATATTATATTTAATTTTTCCTATGCTGCCTAGTGTGTGTAGTAAACCCAACCAACACATATTTGTTTTCTAATATACATATATGTTATTTTTAGAGTCTTGCACAGCATAGTACGACCTAAGCAAGACGTACACAATATGGTCAGCCGATTGGCCTGGAACTCAAACAGGGTCACTATTATGATCATGTTTCATTTATCTTTGACCTTGTTGTGCATTAAGGATGCTCAGATGTTGGACTGCAAAGGAGGGCTAACCCCAACCACTCTGAAGGTTTCTGGCAGTGGTGTGTGAGTGTAGAGACTGCAGTATGCTTGTTTCCTAAGTAGTTTTTGCCAGGGTCAAAGACCTCCATTTGAAAGCTGGAAGGAGGCTGAAGAAGAAAGAAAATAATTAAACTACAACAAACAAAAAAATGAAGACTAATAAAAAATTTACTAAGGACTGGCCATTCTATAACATATTAAAAGTTAATGATAAAGGTGAACTATGCCTTTAAGCAAAAAGTTTAATGATAAGCTTTTATTTCAATTTACCTGTGCACCAAATACATGAAGTTTGAAAAGACGATGCAGTTTTGAAATTTGTATTACTTGTCCATCATCAAAGGGTTATAGATTATTATAAATAACTACTCAGTGAGTGGAAAGTTGGGTGCGTAAAGGGCAAAATTCTAAAGTTATTTTGATTTAATAGTTTAGCTTTGTTGATGAGATAGTTTATATCGGTGATATTATAGAATACTTACGGGGAGCTCCCTCTGCCATTTCGATTGCCGTTATTCCCAAAGACCAGAGATCACTCTGAAAAGTAAGTGAACAGATAGAACTAATACCTCGAAACACATATATTTCATATCAGGCTATTGAGTCTATAGGTGAAGTATGCTTTACTTTAGGAATCTGTTGTTCCTGTCAGTCATGGGAAATGTGTCGTTGGATAACAAAATGTTTTCTAAGGCCCCTTTAACTTACCTTCCAGAACAACTATACTATGGAACTCTAAGGGCTGTGACACACAGAGAGATTAGTCGCTGAGCGACAAATCTTCCTTGACACGGGTGACTTATCTCCCCGAAATGCCATCCCACCAGCTAGCATGTAGTATATGTGGTGCCGCGATTTGCCTAAGTCAACGAAGTTTCCTCTCAAGGCAATTTCGGCAACTTCGGCAAATCGCGGCGCTGCATATGCCATCCCACCGGTGATTTACATTCTAGCATTGGCATTTTGGGGAGATTAGTCGCCCGTGACAAGGAAGATTTGTTGCGCGGCGACTAATCTCCCCATGTGTCACAGCCCTAACACTGACAAGTTTAACCTGTAGTCTAGCCTATCAGATAATTAGATTAGGTTTAATTGTGTATTTTAATTATGTTTTTATTTATTTTATTTGTAATTTAGGTCTTTTTACTGTATTTAATTTCAACAATTTTTAAAGTGATTTAAAATATCCATATAAATTGCAGAGGGTGTAGACTATCCATAACACTACACATGTTGCTGTTTTGAAAAATATCATTAAGAATATATTTTAAACCCCTTCTAGTTATTATTTTCTGCTATAAAAGAGCAATTCTGAAGTCCTAGGAGGATAACAAATGTAAGCATGTTGTTGAAATAAAGTATGACTACTGTAGTATCTGTATGTTTAAGTTATGTAAAGCAGAGGGGCAGGCAGTACCCACACCATCATAATGTAAAGAAGCTAAATGATTTATAAACACATCAAAGGACTCTTTATAATGTCTAGAAGAGTAGATAAAAATGTTGGATTATTTTTTTAAATTATTAAAATAAAGAGATGCTATAGAAATAAACTACAACTATGATGTTGTGCTTTATTTACAAATAGGCCTCCTTAACCCCCAGGGAGCATATAGAAAGTACTTTAACAATAACTCTTCCCCAGCAAACTCTTAGGAAGTGATTCTGACACAGTCAGCATACTTCCTTTAGGAAAGTCTGGCAAGTCCTGCGTTTATCAGAATAGGACATGACTAACGCCACAAAGCATTTCTTTGTTTTCACATGAGCTGTGTGTGCTTCCTTTGTGAAAATACCTTCGGGTTGAACACTCACTCTATAATCATATGTTGAGTCTGGGTTTTCATCACATGCTATGACCTCGGGTGCCATCCAGTATGGCGTTCCGATGAAAGTGTTTCTTCTCCCTATGGTCCTGTCCAGCTGAGCACTCACGCCAAAATCCACTGAAAATAAAACAGGCATGAAATAGTGTCAGGCATTCAATTCCTGTGACAAAACAGCAACTAAACAGTTAATTATCCATTGTATGCTAGCCAAGTCAGAATTAAATGTCTCTGCAGCGGGAATACAAGAGAAAAAGAGAATTATATAATAGTTCAGCTGAACATTTGGCAGAATTTTTTTTTCAGAGACAAACAAAGGCCTTTTCAGCATTAACTTTAATTTTAAAAGAGTAATATTAACCAGTGTATAACTTGTTCAGTGCAAGTTTGGGGTAAAAAAGGTATGTTTAGAGTAGGGCAGACAGGGTATTTGCTCCAAATGCTACTGAATGTTAGCCGAGGTAATTGTTAGTACTTGTGACAATTTGAGTTGTTCACCATAGGGAAATAATGCAGCTGTTTTTTGTAGACAATATTTGAAGCTACAAATACAATTAGATCTCCTGGTGTGATGTTAGTTGTCACTGTCTCCATAAGGCATGTCCAGTGTGTGGCCCTTTAATGGAAATGGACTAGAGGCTTTTGTTCTGCCAAATCGTCCAATTCTGAAGTAAAACAAATTCAACTTTTAGCTTATGTTTTTTCATTGTCAGCTTTTATGCTGTTTTACAGTTTAGACCTTTAAGATGACCATTTCACAGACAGGGTAGCCTTTTATAATCCTTCCTATACATGAACGATTATTAGCATATATGCAGTTTAGGCATACTTTATGATAGAAAGCCAGTGATGGCCAGTTGCACAAAGAGAAATAGTAAGAGATATATATTAGACACCTATTTATGGTTATCAACCACTAATTCTATAGTTGAAATTACAGCAACAAAATCCTTAAGGTGCTCATATTGGGGCTAATAAAAACTGCCAACTCCACCTTTCCAAATACAGAAGCTTATTTGCCCAAATATGACTGCTGGGCTGCCTAACCAATATTTTAAGACAGATATCTATTGGATCACATCAGCATGAGGATTGTGGTCTGCTAGTGGTGGGTCTCCATAGGCCCATGATATGATGTGGACATTGGCCCCTGGGCTAACAAACGAATCAGTTTAATCTTGCTCAGCACATGGGTGACCAAACTGAGCAAAGATCTTCTCGTCTGGAGACTTTGCCAAACAAGATGATGATGTATGGTGTATGGCTAATTTTTGTTTCCTGTCCACCCTTACTTTTTTTTACTTTATCCTCAATCATACACCATTTTTCCCAGACTGCACCTTTCCCTATCACTTACTTGTGTGCAGAGGCTTCTTTAAGAGCCAAATGCTTTTCACCAGAATTGACTACGAAAGTATAAAAGCTCCAAGTGCTATCATTGTTGGGCATATAGAGGCAACTGCCCAGGGGCTTGCACAGTGAGCTATAGACCAACAAGAGCTGCAGGGCCACCTCAGTCAGCAAAGTAAATCCTATGGTCACTAGTTGTTACTGGTGCTAGAAGTTCTAGATCAAAAACAGTTGGTTGATCACATTCTGAATATCAGTATAGAGCCCCATTTTCCCTGCATTGCCCAGGTCCCCTTTTTCTTTAATTGTGGCCCTGTATAACCAAGTACACTTTCATGTTTCTGTAACACAGGGACACAATTATAGAAGCAATAGAATTTATATAATAAATCAAGTGAACATTTGCCAGCATCCCCCTTTTTCAGGAACAAACAAAAGCCTTTTTACACACACATGCAAGTCTAATTCATGGAAGAACTTTTCTGAGTGATGGTAACCAGCATATGGCTCATTCAAGCTA